>NC_053405.1:18363259-18378259 GCF_016859285.1 Xiphias gladius | reverse complement strand
TTTAGGGCCTTTGTAACTTGCTAGAAAATGGCCCTTTACAAGCGAGCAAGAGCCACACAAGAGTAATACTTGCCCACTGTTGCGTGATATTCATGGCTGTTATATACATCAAGTCGCGTTTGAAATATTCAAACTGAGATTTGTGCGTTTCTCACACCTAAAAAGAGTCTTAATTTACTGCGTGCCTGACAGACAAATTGAGTTTGTCTGGTCCCCTGGTTGTAAATGGTCAGTGTTCACACCTGAATTCATTCTTATCCCGGAGCTGTGTGATCGGAACCTGCATGAATATTAAGATTTGTCCTTAAAGTGTGAATAGTTGAATAAAAGTACGAAAATGTACCCTCTTCATGTGCAGTCATTCAAATAAAACTGGCTTAAAACGAGGTCCTGCAACATACATGGTTCAGAGACCTTTCAAAACAAATCATTTGAAAGTTTAAAGAATTAAAATCGTTACAAAAAAGCATATAGGCTTATTCATCTTAATTCAGCTCATGTGCTACTGTTTAGTCCATTTTAGTTTTCACCCCCTTTTTTTGTGAAGAGCTACATGACTGACGCATCAACTTTCAATGGAATGAAAAAAAATAAACGATTTTTTTTTTTTTCAAATTCACAAACATTTATTATTCTTGCCATTACAACAAAAAAATGACCTATGAACATTTAGGTGTCTCTCTATTGGCAACACATGACATACTGTATGTTTCACAGATTAAATTGTGAAATAGATAGGAACGAACAACAAGTAAGAGGTTGAGAGAGGTAATGCGCTCTTTTTATACCAAAACCACATAGCAAACGTGTCCAACAACATGAAATGATATTTTCACAAATTCACCATGTAGAGGAGATTCCGGGGGGCTGGGGGGTTGGGGGTTGGGGGGTGGGGGGGTGATGGTGGGAAATTGTTATTTTGTCAGAAGCCCCCTCTCTCCCTTTATCTCCATGTGCTTTCTAAGTAAAACCTGAGTTTGCCGTCTCTTGTCAGCCTAGGTCAACAACAACAGTGCCATTTTCTCACGACGCACAAAATAAAAAACAATATAAATCATAATAAAATTCTCAATTATATAATTTTTTTTTTTTTAAAAATCGTAAATCATCCCCGTAGCCATGGGTGACACCTTTAACTTATAAAATAATAGGATCATTTTCTTTTTTCCTTCCACTGACAAAATGAAGGCCACATGCCAAATTGCAGGCCAGCATTGTTTTAAAAAGATCCCTCTCCGAGTTTCTCTTCCCTCTGTCTCTCAATATTATACACATATTTACAAACCATAAATAAGCCTTTCTCTCCTCTTACATTGTTAGGAAACGGGGAGAGCCAAAACACTCTTATTTCAGCAAGAATGTTCAGCCTACCTTCACATAGGACGAAGCCACAATTGGCTTTTTACTAAAAAGGTTGTAATTCTCGCCAGTTTTTTGTTTTTTTGTTTTGTTTTTTTAGAAAGGACAAGTGTTCATATTCGGGGTTTTGCTGGAAAAAGTCTCACTCTGTGGCCCAGGCTGTAATATGCTGTCCTGTGATAGGCTCAAATGACTGGAAGCAGAGGCCAGTGCTGGGGTCAACATGGCCAGGATCTGAGCCTGGCTGCCCGGCTGCGCGCTGTAGGAGGAGGCGGTGGAGTTGGCCGCACCGATGATATTGTCAATGGAGAATGAAGGCCGACTCGGGGTGCTGGAGTCCGTCTTCAGAGGCGGCAGAGACGGACTTAGCTGAGGATAAAAGGGCTTTCTTAAATCGGCCCCTAGAAGGGAGGGCAGGGGATGCGGCGCAGGGAATATGGAGGCGGATGAGGGCAAGGTGCAGGGGGCGTTGGGGAACGCAAATGAACCACCTGTGTGGTGCGGGTGATACGGGTTGTGGGCTGCGTGGAAGTTCTGCAGCTGAAGTCCATAGTTGTATCCATACGGACCGTATCCAAAGCCGGGTAGGAAGCCACCGGAGTCCCTGAGGATTTCATTAGTTTGGTGCCTCTTGAAGCGCTTCCTCCTGCGCAAGAAGCTCCCGTTGTCGAACATGTCTGCGGAATCCGGGTCAAGGGTCCAGTAGTTGCCCTTTCCGGGGTTGCCGGGCTCCCGTGGGATTTTCACGAAGCAGTCGTTTAGGGAAAGGTTGTGGCGAATGGAGTTTTGCCATGCAGGGAATTTCTCCCGGTAGTAAGGGAATCTGTTGCTGATGAACTCGCAGATCTCGCTGAGAGTGAGTCGCTTCTTGGGGCTCTGCAGGATGGCCATGGTGATCAGGGCGATGTACGAGTAGGGCGGCTTCACAAGTGCACTTTTCCTGGGTTTGTCCCCAATCACGGTCCCGGCCTCTGCGCTGGACCCCATCTGGTCTGACGGGCACTCGGAGCTGCTGAGACCGGGAGAGGAACCCCTCTCGGCTGCGTTCTGGGAGTAATTATCGTCGGAGTCATTGTCCAAGTTGAACTCGTGGTGAATGTACTTTCCGTCCTTTCCAACGGATATGTCACCCCCAACCACATCGATGTCCACATCTTCGGACAATGCAGAGCTGTCGGACATATCCGTCCCTAAAGTCATCCTTGGAGACGCCGCTTCTCTTCCCCCTCTCTCCCAGATTTCCCCCTCCTGTGGTCCGGTGAGGATACTGAGCGAGAGCGCGCAAACACACTCTCCCTCTCCCCCTTACAACCACACCAGACTTTTGCTGCAGCTCTATCTCCAACTACTGAATGCAAGCATGGCTAGAATCTATTCAAAAGATAAATAACTCTTTGACCTGTGGCTTTGGCGACTCCTGGTCGTCCGGGGCTGGTCAGGCAGGGCCGTGCGAGGTTGTCATCGAGCAGTAAACTTCTGGGATTCAGGCGTAAAAAGACAGTCAAAGATCATCGATCTTGCGCCGATACACACTTAGGTTGTCTTCAGCTGCGATGGTTTCCGTCTGTGATCGGTTTATGCTGTAGGTCATTTAAAAAGCTGCCTTTGGATATCCAAGTGCCTTTCCAAAATATCTTTTACGCACGGGATTGGGTAGTTATCCTGCCAGACTGTCACACTATCCTCCTTAGCTCTCAAAAGGTATTTATAGGACCACGCTGATCACGTGGTCTTTGAGTCACTGTTACCAGGAACTGGACGAGATTGCCCTGCAAAAAGTAATACTTGGCCCAGCTCTTGAATCTTGAAATTATATTTGGTAAAATGAATTAATAAATGAGCATAAGAAAAACATAGCTGCTCTACGGGAGGATAATATCAGCTGTTCTCATGCATATGAACTTGTTTAAGGTTTCATTTACTTTGGAGATCTCCATTATTCTGCACTTCATCAATATATTGACAATCCATTTAAAAAAAATAGGATTATGGGGGGAAGCGCATTAATAGGAAGAAAGCAATGACTCATTGGTAAACAAAACGCGTCATTTCTCGTTTACTAGTTTGAAATGCGAGTTTTAATTTCTGAACACGAGGCTGCGGGACTCATTTAAACTGGCTCATTTAAAAGGTTCACACCGATTGTGACTGGGACGTGTTATGAAACAGCCTACAAACACAATCCAAGCTTATACTGGTCGTTTTTATAGTGTATTTAAATCTCCCACCTGTTTATACTGCGGTTGCACGCAAGTTGTTAAAATTTCTGAAAATACCTGTACTCAAAAAGTTAATGGCACAGGTGAAAAGGCAAATCCTAAAGGCAAATTCATTATCAATATCATTCTTATGATTCTTATTACTATATTTCCGTTCCTTTTCAAGCGCAATATATTTGTTAATTTCAAAATGAAATGCATAAAATTTGCTCCCAGAATATGTCCAGTTAAAACGTAGTTTATAATAGATATCAGGATGTCGCCAAATTCACTCAAATGGGCCTATTAACACCATTTTCGTTTGGCGTTTAATTGATACTTCTAAATATTGTGTCTAGTTAAAAACATTTGGATCTGTAAAATTAGTTTTTATTTAACGATTTAAGGTCTTAAATAAACCGGCTTACACAAAGGGAGCTTTTCTACCTCATTTGTGGTCCCTAATAAACTGGCGGATTTGGGGCGTATTGAATTCCCCCTCACAGGTTTTGGCCAATAGCCCAATTCCCTGATCACTTCTCACGGGTTTTGTGTTTTCCTGGTCGAGAAGTCGCAAAATTACCCATCTGCATTTTCTGCATAATTCACAAGGCTGCACGGGGGGCACAGTCAGCTGCAACCTGCTCCGGCTCGTCTTTGTCAGGCGTGAAGGGCCAGCAGATGACAATGTGCAATGTGTCTGTAATGTGTGCGGGCTTCTTTGGAGCAGGGGGACATTGCAGTTCATTACGCTGCAGAAACAGCGCGTTATTATAATGCGTTCCAATCAGCACCCCATTCCTCGTATAGGTCCAACAATTTACCCAATTACTGTTTCTTTTTCTACTTGTCAGACAGCGGTGGAGTTTTTGCCCGCGCTGCTTTACATTGATTTGCATTAGTTTAAGTCTGCATTCGTACGTTTTTTTTTTATTTACTGAAGGAGGCGACTGGTCCACTGAGGAATCAAGTTGAGGTCAAGCGCGCAGCACCTCAAATACCCCGCAGAAGCCCGGGCTGAGCCGCGTGTCCTCTTCTCTGAACTGCCTGTCACAAGCCTTTTAAAATCTGAAATAGATACTGAGACTCGTCTGACAACTGCCCGACAGGCAGGACACACTGCTTTCCCCAGGTCTCACAAGCGGCACACGTACGGTATAATTAGATATTTTTCACTGCAATTCCTTTTATGTGCCAGAGGCTCTTGTGCAGCGGGGGGAAAACAACTGCCCAGGTTTTTTATTTATTTATTTATTTATTTACTTGGCCTCTCACACTGTCTTCTGCAACAAGAACCACAGATGTAATAAACTGCAAGACTTTCGTGGATCTGAAAAACTGCATTTTTTTGTTTTGTTTTTGTTTTTGTTTTTTTTATTCCTGGACTTGTTGATTTATGCTGTGCTGCAAGGCGATGTTGTATTTGACAGTCAGTCAATAAAAGATGGGCTACGTGACCCATTTCAAAAAGATATATTTTTGTGTGTAGAATATTAGCAACAAAATTATTATAAGCTTCGTTTCATTTACAACGTAAAGAAAATATATTATTAAGAAAACTGTTTATTTGCACATATTTAATTTTTTATGGCATAAGGCTGAAAAGTCATGATTTTATCGATTATTTATTTATATAATTTCATAATCATTATTAAAATTATTAATCCATATTTGACAACCTACCAAACGTACGCAGAAGGATTTTCCAGGTTCTCCAAGTTTCCTAAGGTTTAATTGGGTTTTGCTTCTTATGAGCCGTGATCTGCCCAAATGGAGGGGGATGGGGTTGGGGGGTTGTGGGGGGGGGGGTGTTATTGCAGTTTTTGGTGCTGCAGCGCCCTCTGCTGTTAGCCCATATCAGTGTGGCCAAGTAAGAAATGTGGAAATACTGTCTTTTTAAATAAAATATCATAGTAATATATAAAGTTACCTGAATGCACAAGTAATCACGCACATCAAAGCACATTAGTATTAGTATTAGATTTGCATCAGGGTTCCTATGTAGCATAAACACATGTCCAGAAGAGGGTCTAATAGAAGACAAGGGAGCAGAGTGCACTGTGACTTTGTGACTCTACGTTGATCGGTGCAGCACTTAGTATTGGCAAATAGCATCATCCAAAACCTCAAGACAACAAAACAGCAAGTTGCAACTGGAACACAATGTTCAAAAACTCTCGTCACATATATGAAGCCAAGAATGGATAAAACTACACAGGAGCATCGGCATGGTGTGATTGTCCACGGTTCCTCATTCGTTCGGGTTAAATAACGAGTGCTCCAGCTTCAAACGCCGTTGCTACGCCAGCTGCCTGCTGAAGCCAGTTTTGAGTTGCAGGAGGAAACGCTCTCTTAGAAAAGCTGTTGGAGATTTTATTTATGTGTTTTTGCATTTTTGCTGTTTTTTTGTGATACCTCACTGAGACATTTCCAACACAGTGAGTGTTCTCTGCACAAAGATTAGAAAGTTAGAAATTGTAATGTCCCAGTTTGAAGCCAGAGTAAAAATTATTCTGTCAGAGTCTTCAGTCCAGGTTGTGCACATGAAAAGATGATGTTATTTTCATTATAAGATTGAAGAGACAAAACCTGACATAGAGCCAAACTTTAACCAGCTTTGTAATAATATTTTAAATTCTGCACAAACTGCCTCTTTGCATCAAAACCTTTCCTCTTCAAGTGAAACCAAAGCTTAATAAACTCACAACAATTCTGGGGAAAAAGAGAAAATCACTACTCTTTGAACGAAAGAAGCAGAACACCAAAAATGTATGACAGTGCTACGTCAAACAATAAAAACTATTCAAAGACTTCAAAACAAAACCAGTTCAGTTCAGCAATAAAAAAGAATTTAGAAAATCAGATCATGCCTTATTCTATGTAAGACTTGTTTAGATCCAACCAACCTCATTGTAGACGCAAACTTAGCATTTGGAACATTGTTACCTGCTTACTTTAGTGATGGTTTCATTGCTAACTGTTGACCAGCATTATTGTAATTAATCATAATCACAACAAACTTACAAATTGCAAAAAAATCTAAATTCTCAAAGAGTGAAAACAATCCGTGAGGATGAAAGTCTCTTGCTTCTGCTTCCATCTAGTGGTGGAAATTTCTAACTTGGAGCAGCTGTTTGATTCCTTCAGCATTTTAGGGTTGAATCAACATCCTTCACTTATGCTGAACAGACAGATGTTGTATCAGAGAGGTATTGAGGTTATGAGCAGGCCTACACTCTGAATTTGACCATGCTGACTAACTGATTCAATGTATCCACAACACTTTCCAGGTCATGACGTGTGTGGCAGTAGATTATTGAAGGCATTTGGACTTGCTGTTTGGTCTTTTTGCTGTCCCAGCCCACTGATCCAAGACCGTCTTCGTGCTGACTGCTTCAGCTCAATGTTAGATCCTGTGCATGGCGGGGTTGATCCAGCAGGTGGCCCCGGGGCAAAAATGTGCTCCAGGCCTTCTGCAGAAAAGGTAGGAAGAACTGTAGCTGGGACTCCATGTGCGAGTTTGATTATAATACAACCCTTACACCAGTACTGATTGTATCGTGCCCCCCCCCACACACACACACACAGAAATCAGAGCATAACCTACATCGAAGCCTTGGATGCATCAACAGTCTAAGTGCAGTAGCAGATCCAGTGTTGAAGGGCCTCTGTGCAATATCAGACAAGCAAGTGTGGGAGCCTTAAGGATCATATTACTGTGTGATAGTTATTAGTAGTGACAGTCTGACCACCAGCAATTTTGAAACTTTCATCTGGCCTGTAACTGTCTGACAACTTACACATAAAAATGAGAATCCATATTATTGATACCAGGAAGTATTTATTACCTGAGAAAAAAACAAATTCAGAGTTTTTTATTATTAAATAATGGTAAGTTTATTTTTTATATATTTTTGTAACACTCTCTTTCTTTTTCTCTCTGTTTTTTTTTCATATGTGATTGAATAATTTTTTGGGAATTGTATTTTCAATCCACATTTATTTTAAACTTTTGAATTTATTCAAGAACACCATAATGTAACAACAGGTTGCACAGCCATTGAATTACCTCTCCATGATGGAAATCGTCCCAGTTGAGCTCCACAAAGACGTAGAGCTCAACACCAACTATTGCACTTTCTTTCTGCATCTCCACCTGACCTCGGATGAGTAGGCAACCAACTTTCACAAATTCCAGGCTTCACCAAGTGTATCTATAATTAATGTCCAGTTGATATTTTCATTTCCAACAGAAAACTAATTAAAAAAAAAAAAACAATTAAAATCTAAATAACAACTAGTTGTTGATAAATGGTTTAATAACCGGTGGAACAATCAGTAGATCTGTTATTTTGGCTCCTTGAAGAAATAGTGAGTGAGCACTGAAAGGGTAACGTTACACGTGCATCCACAACCTTGAAACTGAAAAAAATTTTAGGAGCATGAAACTGAAAGATAAAAATCCATTTAGCAAGTAACATAAAAGCATTATTATTAACGTGATCCTGAAGAAAGGAAAGAGACAAGTTAAATTAATCAAGACATTATGATATACAAAATAAAGGAACTAATTATGAGCCGACAACTTAACTTATTTGTAAAGAAATATTGAAAATGAGAATCCAGTCCAAACAGTAAAAATGACAAATTACATTTGTACATCTTATACAGCGTCACTGTGTTGCTGTTACAGGTATATTCTCTCAGTTTTTTCCAAGAGGCCTGTATTTCATGTATTGAAGCTAGTTATATATGCAAACATTTTGCTTTATTGTGTTTCTATTTGTACATGGTTTGAGTGGTTACAATAGTCAGTACGTGTGAACAATTCCTAACCTGGGATTTCTGTGATTTTTTAATCAATTAATACATTTTTAATTCCATGGCGATGTTGATGATGAATGTTGCGTTCTTTATTTCTAAATAACTATTGGGTCTCATTTTCACATCTGTTCCACTCACGACAGAAGCTACAGGGGGGATAATTGGACTTTTGAATTCCATCTAGAAAATCAATAATTTCATATGTGTACCTTGTGCTAATGTAACAACAAGGTAATGTAATGTAACAAGGTGATATTAAACATCTAATTTTGCTTTACAACAAGCCAATATTTAAAGATATCTAATGTCTGAATTCTGAGACAATCCTTAAAAACTGGCCTAAAAAGACTATGCTAAACAACTGTTTGAATAATACTATTTTTATTTTCAGTTCAGACATGTTGTCATATAGCTATATTTTGACTGAAAAGTGTGCTTACTGACAAAGTAAGGCTGTTACTGATCAGTGGCGTAATATGACAGGAAAAACTAACGGGATAAACCTCACTGGTCTGGAAGGGAATCACTTTCATCCAACATTTTTAAATTGTCATAAATAAAGAACACATTTATTTAAAAAAATGATTTATTTTAGACACTCTGTCTTCACCAATAACAACACTTTTCTTTTATTCAAGTTTTTTACATTAACAAACTATGTACATGAAAAACAGCAGGCTTGATGATATAACAAATGCATGTAAAACTTAAAAACGAACTCTAAAACACAGGAAATATAAACGTAATGTGTCACAATAAAATACATTAGACTCTGAGATACAGTCATGGAATGTGTCAAACGGATCTAAATGGCTTTACACCTTTTAAATAGGAATGTTTTGCATGAGGCTCGGTCATTTTGTGTCATTTCGTTTCTAATCTTGGCAAAAATAAATCCAATTCTTACAGGAACTTATATGGTAACATAACAGTGGGCCATTTAAGGCATTTTGGAAAATATGCCTTATATTAGCCTATAATATCCCAATTATATTCAGATAGGGACCTTTGAAACTATGATACTAATTGCATTTCTTTTCACATGGACTCATTGAGGGCAGATCTCTTTAATATGGGAGTATTTAGTAGCCCAGATTTCTGTGATTGATTTGTTTATTTTTTTGTTTTTTTTTTTTTTTTTAAATTGTAGATTGATTGATTTATTTTAACTAACAAACTCTCACATATACCGGTCTAATCCTGATGCAAAATTGGCTTGTCTCATGTAGGTGTTGTTGTAGGAGTTCATGGGGCTGGAGAGGCCCAGCAGCTGCTCCGTGTGCTCGGCGCAGGAGCCCGGGCGCAGGGCCGGCAGGGAGAGCCGGTTGCCGGAGCAGTAAACTTGAGAGCTCCCCGGGGAGAACCCGGACTGGGTCATGGTGGGCAGGTTTGGAGGAGAGGCCGAAGAGGAGTACGGGTACCCGGCGGCCAGATTGGAGGTGATGTTGCCGCTGTTTCTGCTCAGCATGTTCGCCGAGGGGTTGACTGTCTGGGTCTGGAAGCACGCAGACGGGTCGGTGCCGGCGACCGAGCAGCTGGAGGTCATGGCACCCAGGTCACCCCCACCCAGCCCCAGCGCTTGGGAGTTGAGCTCTCCCCCCGGGCCGCTCTGCACCACCGTCTGCTGGCTGATGATGTTGTCGATGCTGAACATGCGCGGCTGTCCTTGGCCGACCCCGGCGGAGGTCTGGTAATGATGCAGCATGGCAGGATGTGGGGATGTGGCTGTTAGCTGGGAGCCGTAACCAGACCCTATTCCGGCGTACAGAGTGTTGGGGTACGAGGGCCTGCCCATTGGGGTTGGCGTAAAGGCGCTGGAGCTCTGCATGTACCCGGGGTAAGTGCTCACATCTGTGCGCTTGAACCTTTTCCTGCGCCTCAGAAAGCTCCCGTTGTCAAACATGTCCTCGGCTGCTGGGTCTAAAGTCCAGTAGTTGCCTTTACCTGGTCTGCCGGGCTCCCGGGGGATCTTCACAAAACAGTCGTTGAGAGTGAGGTTGTGGCGGATGGAGTTTTGCCACTTCTTTGAGTTCTCCCTATAGAAAGGAAAACGCTCCATGATGAACTTGTAAATGCCCCCCAGGGTGAGCTTCCTCTCGGGGGAGTTGGCGATGGCCATGGCGATGAGAGCGATGTAGCTGTAGGGAGGTTTCCCCCTCTGGACGGGCCTCTTCCTCCGGCGGCTCCCGGTGGGCAGGTGCTCCTCAGTCTGGCCCAGAGCGGCTCCATCCTCCGTGCTGGGACTGTTTCCCCTGGGCTCAGACTTGATCAAAATATTGTCCTTGGACCGGGCCTGCAGCATCAGAGGCGGCGGCGGCGGCAGCGGAGAGTCCAAGCTCACATTTGGAGACAGGACAACAGGACTTGCCTCGGCAGGCGAGTGCTGCGTCTCTGCGGTCATGTTGCACATGCCAGAGAAGTAAGAATAATTTGCCAGATTCATAAAAGAAACAATGGAACGATCTTCTCCTCGTAGAAATGATCAGCTGGGGAGGGGGGGGAGGGATGCCCGTAAAAGAAACAAGTTAGGTGCGTGTTTTACCAGTGGCTGTTCCCCTGCACTGGCCAAAAATAGCCCCTGTCCTGGCCTGGTGTTTGGGTGGAGTGTGTGTGTCAGTCCAGGTGAGAGAAAGGCGTTGACAGTTTTATAAGGCAGGGCAGGAATGACGCCACTGGTGAGCCAGTGACGATGGAGGCAGGAGGATAAAACCCAAAAGAATATTTTAATATTCCTCTCAACCAAAGGGACTCAGGTTGTACCGTGATATCATATTTAACAACGAGTCACATGATCTTAAAGTTATGGAGTTTGGGGTATTTTTCTTTTGGTAGACTCTTGTAGTAACTCTTTTTCTGTCCCACCCCGATGTCAGTTTTCATAAAGAAATTTTAGGATTTAGTCAATGAAAAATATCTTATTTTGAAAAAGGCCTTTTGTCAGCTTAAGTCCATGGTAACATACAGCCCAGAGAAAGTATCGCGTAGCCTATATAGAACATGATAATTACACATAAAGCCTGACTTTATGATGTGTTAAACCACAGTGGAACACTATTAGATGACCCCCTTAATGTTTGAGACGCTAACAGAGATTTTATTGACGACCCCTTCTATCTCTCTGACTCGGTCTCTCTGCTGTTCTCGCCAGGCTTTCACTGACAGCTCTGTGTATATCCAGGGCAGAAACAACACTCACAGAGCTGCTCTGTGCTACTCCAAACCCAACAGCCAATCCACCAATTGAAAAATAATAACAAGCCACTGAAAACAAGCAATTGAGCTATCAAAGCTTTTGGGGAAGAAAAGTAAATATCCCTTCATTTCATTTTCATTTTTGGAGAGTGATAATCAAACAGTCCCCTGGCCGGAGAGGAGAGGTGTTATCTTATGGATTTTGAAGTAAAAACACAGATCTGCACACAATTGGTATGCAGACAACACCCTTTAAACACAAGCATGTGATAGTGCTTCTAATTGATTATTTAGGCAAATAGAGGGTTGAAGTTAATTACAAAGGGTAAGATACACAGGGAGATGACCTGCTGCCATCACTTTTAACAACGTGGGGAGAGGTGTTGTGGATTTTTGCGAGTGATACAATGTCTGGACTGAGCCCAAAAAGGCAGCCTCATGTCGCATGAGCATTCGGTAACCCGATGACATACAGACAGGTGACGAATTGGGATAACCTGAAAACATGAGAGGAAACACATAACGAACGAAGCAGCTTCCATACACGCGGACACAAGGGTCACTGCTTAGTTTGAAATGAAAACTATGTGGATCATATACCGTGGCTTCTGCAGTCACCATCAATCTTCTTGAATACCTTTGAGAGATTTTGGACCAGATTGTTAGACAGTGTTTTCCACCACCATTATCAAAACACCAAATGAGTGAATATCTTTAGGAGAAATGCTGCCGAATCAATGCCAAAGTGCACTAAAGCTATTCTGGACATTATACATATATGGGCCAAACACCTTATTTGGAACTATTTGCTTCTTCTTCTCTAAACTTATTTGCGTCTTCTTTAATTTGTCACCCATTTGTACATATGCCTTCATATTCATTCAATCGGTATCGGAGACATCATGGATAACTGTCCCTCTGACAGAGCTGATGAAAAAATACGGGGGGAATAATCAAACCAAAGTCATTAGTCATAACCGCCCACTGTTCTACTAGATGCCTGTTTGCCTGTCACCCTCACTCCACCAACACAAAGTAGCTGGCACCCCCCACCCCACCCCGCCACTCCCCCTCCACACACACAGATGACTGGACCCCTCCCGACCCAGCCGCAGCTCAGACAACACTAAGCCCAGCTAGCTACTCACAGCCAGTGGCTAACAGCTTCAGACAGGCGTGGGAGCGGGGCTGTATCCATGCAGGATCTGCCCCCAGAGCTGTCAGGTCAGGCAGGACAAACAGGGGCTCAGGCCAGGAAACGGGCCCTCTGCCTCGGGGCCTGCGGCCTCTTACTAATCCCCCCTGCCACCCCACCAGAGCCTCCCTACACCTCTCTGCACCTCGATGCTCCCTATAGACTTGTCCTGTGCTGTGGTCATTTTACGTATTTACCATTTTAGCCACTGTATTTTACGCATCCATGCGCCAACCTGCACATGCATATTTTGTGTGCAGTGAAAACCTTGCTTCAGTTCCAACCAATGTACTACGATTACCTCCCACCCCACCCAATGCCAGGATGCTGCTGCTGCCCTGGAAACCCCATCAGGATCTATACATTAAAAGGAAAGAGGATTAATATTATCAAATATATGCTATTTTACTGCCAAATTCTGGGCCTTTTCAGCATCCTCTTATGCAAGAGCTAAGAACCTTATACAACAATGCCCTGTTTGAAAACAGCCATTTATTACCGTCAACGTAATTATAAGAAAAAAAGTTCTCTTTCTAAAATTATGGCAACTAGGCAAGCCACAAGTTGTTTGCTATATATGTAATCTTATAATATTCTTGTATTACAGACAGACACATACACACAATTGTCTTGATTGACGTATTACAGACAATGAAAAAAAGGAAAAAAAGAAAAAATGGTAAACAATGTTTCTGTAAATCTTTTATAGTAGTGGTGGATTAACACCAGCGGTTACGAACAGAAGGTGGAGAATTCCCTGGAGCTGATCTACAGTAGGTGGCATCTTAAGCCCTGCTGGTTCAGGGTCATGTTGATGATTTAAAAAAAAAAAAAAAAAATGTAACTTGTGGTATTGTGGTTACATGTAACTGTAATGTATAACTTCAAACAATTGTCTTATTTGCCGATCTTGGAGGACCGAGAATATATGGCAATGCCAAAAACAAGTTAGCCTGAATAGGTTGTTTTGACATATTGGAACGAATAACATTATTATCACCTATAAATATATCAGTTCAACATGACCAACTAGACTGACACTGGGTTTGGGGCATTTAACAATTTGTTGATTTCATCATGACATATAGACCCAAAGAACTTTCTCAAAAATGCTGCTCATGCTTTGATGAATTTTGCAGAAACAATAATAGCCAAGGACTGAGGTGGCCCACCATCATTCAGAGAAAGTTTCTGTTTTGTTTGGCGTAAGTTTGATATGTTACTTCACTCCAAAAAGGGAGATTTTGTATTTGGAATAAATTCTTTATGTATTTTCCTGCTGTTATACGGAAAACTAAAAAGTGAGAAAATAGAGAAATTTTACCTAAACCACAAAGCTGTAATTTCAATGAGAGTTAGACACCCAATAGGAGATTGCTGTAAAAGACAGCGGTTGGATATGTGTGCATCCCTGAAAGCGTTACAAGTAACAACAGTTATTTTTGTGAGCCTAAATCTTGATTAAAAATGTCGGAAATAATCGAGTGACTTTGTTGCTTTCAAAAATGCAGAATGGGTTGAATGTCGTCCACATGTGTGCACTTGGAGTCACAGTTGCAGGGATGTGCAATGCATTCCCTAACATATTCTCCAGTTTTCTGTCAAATCTACACCAATAGTCTCCGGTGGTCTCTGGTGGTAGTCAGCCCGCAGGTTGTCTTCCTCTTTTTGATGAAATCCTGAGAAATATAGAGGGACAGGGGGACAGACGGAGTTGCTGAGTAAACACTTGGAATCCATTCATTCGCAAAGTGGCTCCAGGGGATGGGGAGGAGGAGGGGGGCATGAGAAAAAGAGGGGGAATAAAAGAGTGAGAGACAGAAAGAGAAAGAGAGGGAGAGAGGGAGAGAGAGAGAGAGAAACACACGAGAGAGCGCAACCTTTTTCTTGCTCAAGCTCATCAAGTACGGGCCAGGGCTCCTGAAAACGCAGGGATTACCAGGGTACTGGGGCTGTGCTGGCCTGGGCCGCTTCTGCTCACTCCTGCACTGCACGCTACACTGCCCTGCTAAAGCACCGCACATGGTTCTCACACACACACACACAGCCAGTCATGCTTGCTGATAGGGTGCTCATCTTTCATTTGCAAAAATTCACATGGACGCTTAACACATGGATACATAAAGACAAATACTAGCACACAGACACACACAGATACACACACACACACACACACACACACACACACACACACACACACACACACACACACACACACACACACACACACAC
>NC_053405.1:18310259-18362759 GCF_016859285.1 Xiphias gladius | reverse complement strand
TTCGATCTGATTGTGATTGAGGAACTCTCAGACAGATGCAATCTAATAATTATGAATGACAGCAGACCAACCTGGTTTGAAATTAAGTAATTTAAAATTTCTTGTTTAGATTTGAAGCATGATTCTCCAGCCTTAGCAAGATTTGGGGAATGGAATGTCCTGGGAGAAGACTCCATGGGTAGTGATCACTTTCCTGTTTTCAGAGAGTTTGGGAAAAGTCCCTAGTTATGGATTCCGGGGACAGAATAAAAAGATTTGCCCAAGCTGAATGAGACAAGTTTGAGGAAGGTACAGCCGTAGGTTCAGGGGATGTCTATAGCGCTGGATCAACTGACGACTACAGTGATTCGGTAATTGCAAAAAACTTGAGAGTGGCTTCGGAGACAATCCTTTGCAGAGAGTCCCCCCAAGATCATGTTATTGTTCCATGGTGGAGTAAGGCCTGTGATAAGGCAGTGAGGAAGAGAAAGCAGGCATTTAGAAATGTACGTAAGAACCTTACTCAGGCAAATGCTATTGAATACAAACGATGCAGAGCATTATCAAGAGAGACTATTAATGATGCAAAAAGGGAGTACTTTTTGTGAGATACTAGGTCCCGATACCCCAGTCAGGTAGATGTGGTCCAGAATCCCTAAAATGTCTGGAAAAGTTGTCAAGACAGCAATGCCAGTTCTGAATGATGACTGTACTGAGACTGTACATAGTAAAGAAAAAGCAGATATGTGTTAAGATTTTTCAGGATGTTCATAATTCAAAGTCACTAGGAGAGGAAGGCTTTAGGATAAGGTAGGAAGCCTAGAAAGTAGAAAAACGGGAATTAAACGATGTATGTGAAGGAAACGGCTCATAAAATGTACAACATTACCACTACAGGCCAGGATGAGATTAGTTGACGAACTGCTTAAACATTTAGATGATTTAGAGTTGGAAGAAATCCTTGCTCTTTTAACTTTATCTGTGAGGCTGCTGAGTTACCAACAAAATAAAAACGTGCAGTAGTGATTCCAGTTTTGGAACCCGGAAAAGACCCATCCTGTCAATCATCTCATCGACCTACAGCATTGACACAAGTTCTGTGCAAGGTAATGGGAAGAATGGTTACAAATAGACCGGTATATTTCCTTGAAGCTAATACATTTTTTGTGAATTATCAGAATGGTTTCAGAATTGGAAGAAGCACTATGGATTTTATTGCAGTCCAGGATACTAGGAAAGCTACTGTCAATAAGGAAGCTGTAATTGGGGTATTCTTGGATATTGAAAAAGCATAGGACTCTACATTGAGGGAGGGTGTGCTTATTAAACTCCATGATGCAGGTATTAATGGCAGAATGTTTTATTGGATAATGGATTTCTTCAGTCATAGGTCTATTCAGGTGGGAGTTTTTTCTGAAACTGGTGACACTGAAAATGGTATGCCCCAAGGCTCAGTCATTAGTCCAGTCATCTTTAATGTAATGATAAATGACAACTTTCAAAAAGTTTACCAAGGTTTTGGAGAGTCTTTTTTTGCAGATAATGGCGCCATCTGGAGGAACAGGGAAAATATTCTTCATTTGTTCTATGAAGCTCAAAAGGCCTTGAACCAGGTTCTCTATCTGGGTTCCAGATCTATGACTTCAAGAGGAAAATTCATACTTTAAATCTTACTATATGAGTGTCCCTCAGAAAGAGTCAGGGTCCAAGTATTTCTGGATGTGTGGATGGATGAAAAGCTAACATGGAAAACTCATCTAGATAAAATAATTTTCAAGTGTGAGAAAGTAAATAACATTCTCCGTAGTTTAGCTGGAAGTGACTGGGGGCCTGAGAGAGACACCTTGCTTATGATTTATTAGGCCATGATAAGATCTACTTTAGACTACGGGTGTGTTGTGTTCAGGTCAGCTGCTAAATCTATTCTTAGCAAAATTGATTCTTAGGCTAAATTTGCTGAGGAGCTTTTAGAACGACACCTTACTCGTGGAAATGGGGGAATCACCTTTGAGAATCAGGAGAAACAAACTGCGGCTGCAGTACTGGTTTAAGTTCAGTGGCCTTAAATACAGCTCTGTAGCAAAATGTCCGAGGATTACAGGGAATTTATAGGTAAGGAGAAGAAGTCAAATATCCCTTACCTCGTAAAATGACTTGCAGTAAACATTGGGCTCGAGTAAGACAGTGTGATTGGGTCCGACTGGTCTCCTGTTCCTTTCTGGTTTCTCCCTGAACCTGAGGTAGATTTATCTTTGCTTGCTCAGATGTGTAATAGAAATCTTCCATGTAGTCATGTTTACAAATACGTTAATCAATTTCAGAGAGAGTATATGCATCTTTTTACTGATGGATCTAAGGACCCAGTCTCTAGGAAAACTGGGTTTGGGATGTACTGTATGTGGTTAACCCGTCAGATCCGGCAGAGCATCCTTATATCTGATATTTTTTCTGGTTTTTTTTTTCATCTGAGCTACTTTCAATTTTATGGGCCATGTGGTGCTTAGAGCTAGTCAAACCCCCTAAAAGTATCATATGTTTGGATTCTGTGGCTGCCTTGGTGACTTTGATAGATGCGACATCAAGGGCCCTGATATGCTCCAGGAGGTTTTGTGCTACTTGTTTAGGACTGAGAATATGGGCATTCATGTAGGCTTTTTGTGGATACCTGGGAACTCAGGGGTTGAGGGAAATTAAATTTCTGACAAATTGGCTTAAGAATTTCTGTTAAGGGAAACTGTTAATCAGCAAGTTCTGTTGGGAAAACATGAATGCTTTTGCATTTGCAAGGACAAACTGGAGTTTCAGTGGCAAAAAGAGTGGAAAGAAGAGCGAAGGGGTAGGCGTTATTTCTCTTTGGAGTCGTCTGTTAAAAGAAAGAGGCTGAGGATAAACTCTGGGAGAAGGGATGTTGTTGTTGTAACTAGGCTGAGACTGAGGCATTGTGGTCTAGCCAGCTATTTGAAAGTCATGGGCAAACATCCAGACGGTCTATGTCAGTGTGGAAATTTGGAAACCGCCCAACATTTTGTATTCTCATGACAAATACATAAGTGAAAGGCAACAGTAGATCAGGGAGTTGTCAAATCTGGGTCTTTCGTCTTTCTCTTTCAAGTCTCTTTTTTAATTTTTTTTTTTTTTTTATTGGAAGAGCAGTCTTAAAAATTCTTCATTCAACTGGCCTGTATTTAAAAAATACAGGATAAACAGCAAATCCTTGTCTGTGGAGGGCAGTATTACGCTTACAGTGTACAGCCTGCCCGAAAATCATTAGTAGAAGAAGAAGAGGCTGATGAAGAAGAAGAAGAAGAAGAAGAAGGAAGAAGGAAGAAGAAAGAAGAAAGAAGAACGCGGTTTTCTTCAAAACATTATGGCGTCGAGAAGAACAACAACAGTGCCAAGTAGTTTTAAAAATGCCTGCACCGACGCTAAAAGGTATTCCTTGTCGTATTTTCCCGTTGTAAGCGAGTGTCTTGTATTTCGCAGATCTGTGGCCAGTTTAATTTGAGGAGGATTTGCTGCAGAGAAAACTCAGTCAGGCCATCCCTTTTTAGTTAAAACGCTATATATTATTTTATTTAGTCGTAAATTCATCCTTTCACTCTGCCGGAACTGACACATGGCAAATACGTAACCTGTAAAAGCAACTAAATGTACACGTCTTTGTTTTTTTTGAACTGTTAACAATAAAGTAACATAAGGGTAGCTTAGCTAACATTATAGTTTAGCCTTGGGTTTAGCTCATTTTCTAAATCAAAAATGTCAATTTTTCTGTTGTAATTTATGTTTTGATTTCTACAAATGCTACTTTTTTGTTTGTTTGATTTCAGCTCGAAAAGTGGGAACAAGGCTAATAAAGCCAGCAACAGTGGAACTGGGAAGAAAGGTGTTAAATGTATGTATTTGCGTTAAGTTCACAATGCATGACACTGGATACCTGAGTCTGCGGATGTAAGGGCTTAGTTTTCATATTGCTCCTACTTTTAAGAAATGACATATAGTCCTGTGCCCACAATTCCCATAAAGCATCTTTTAGTTGTTTAAAACTATCTTTCCAAAGTTCCTCCTCAAACATTACCTTATAGTGACACTCCAACCTAAATTCACGTTGAAATGTGTTACCTATAATATAATATTCCATATGTGCGAAAAGTATTAAAGTGTACATAGAAACTTCTGAAAACGTTCCTGTAATATAATCAAATCTTTTCTGTCTATCCATGTGCTCAGTATTTTCCAAAACTGATATTATTTGCCAAAAATACAGGTAAAAACACAGTTTTGTGCTGCCCCCCTTAAAGGGGGATTTGTAGCTGATATTAGACATGTACATATGTTTAAATAAGGATGACAAGGCTTCATCAATTTCTTTATTGTTTCTGTCATTATTAATGTCTTAAAATTTGTTCGTCAAACTTTAGCAGGTGGAACTATAGTCAAGTCTCGATATATGCAGTCTGCTGAGAAGACATCGCTTTCAAAGGTATTGCTTCTTTTAATTTCTCTCTTTTCTTTTTTTTTTTAAAACAGTTTTCATTTTAGTGACTAGTGATAATGAAAGTACATTAGGTATTGTTGCTTAGGATGTGGATCTAAGTTTCCAATATTATGTGAAATTTTTAAGTGAATAGTTAATGTTTTTTCTTTTGTCCCCCTTGTGTATATGCAGTTCAGATGACTTAATTTCTCTCTGTATGTTGCTGTCACCCTTTCAGTGTTAAACATTTCTATCTTATTGCACCTTTCTACCGATTAACAGAGTAACTCACTGACCAATGAGTCTGTTTCTGTGCCACCGAGGCCTTCCTCACCTAAACCCAGTGGCATCAGACCAAAGGTGGGCACTCCACCAAGACGCTCAGTAGCCCCACAGGCTCTTGCAACATGTAAGTACTTCCTATCGTAGTAATTGTGAATATGTATTCACACAGTTTATAACAGATGAGTAATTTTTTCATGGCCATAAAGGGTAAGTAATTTTTCCTTTTTAATTTAAATCAAATGAGTATGCTAATTGTAGTGTACCCTAGCAGCAATGATGTTAACTTCCCTTTAACTTTTTTAAAGAAGAAGTAGTTGAGTCAGTCGTTGATATCTTGCAGGCAAACCCAATAGTGCAAAGATCTTTTTTAACAACTTATTTCCCATGAGTTTTAATTGAGCCAGTAACATTTTCTAAACGAGATCTATAAATAACATTTGTGTACTCATGTTATCTTCCCTATAGCAATGATATCACGTGAACACGAACCGTCACTGCTCAGGAAAAGTATTCTGCAGTCTACTTTCTCAGATGGACACTGCTTTCGACCAGATTTTGATATTTCAGTCATTAAAGGTAAACGGATTTAAACCCCTAAAACGTGTGGAGTTAATTAAAAAATACGACAATCCTATAACAGTTTTCATTTGAATCTCTCTAAGATAAAACGGTGATAGAAAATGCCACAGAACCCGAGAGAAACCCAGAGAATGAGAAGAGGGATATTGAGATGCAGACATTCCTACTGGCATACCTCACAGCTAAGGTGAGTTAGCCAAGTGAAGCTGATATACAGAAAAACTGCTTTCAATTAATCTGCTTTGCTAAATCAGTGTATAATGAAGTTTAAATAAAACTACGTACATAAAAAACATACAGACAGCAAACCGAGTTCCATGATGTGAATGATCTGGCTCTATCTGATGTTTGACTGAAGATGGAGAGCAATACTTCAAAACTCAAGGCTGAGGCAGAGGCAAGGATCCTGCAGATGATGGAGGAAGAAGAAGCACTGCGTAATGAGGTCCAGGAGAAGAAGCGCCAATACCTGCTCGCAGAAAAGAGCTGGCTGGTGAATGAGCTGCTGGATTTGCAGGTCAGGAAACTTTCTCCATTGTACTTACCTTTTTTTAATCGTTCACATTTTAACTATACTGTAGTTATTTTATCAATGCATTTTGGAGAACATAATTTTTTATTTATTTTTTTCAGTGTCATTGTTTGCGATTGTAATGATAGACATAATGTGAATGTCACCTCCATGCCAAGCAGCAATAATCATATCACAATCATAGCTGAATCTTGAACCTAGTGCAGAAGTTTTCTATAGCTAGAAATCAGAATGTTTCTTATGTATAATATATATTTAAAATGTCCATCTGTACGGCAGAGTATTATAACACAAAAACTGACATTTATTGCTGGAGACGCTTTTCTACATTTTCATACTCTTACTCAATTGAGGCTTGTTGGGTCACACCTGTGCTGATTAACGATGAGGTCCAATCCAAACAGCCAGTGAACATCTGGTTTAATAATTTTTTTTTTTTTTTAATGTAAATGTCTGAACTGTGTGTTTGTGTGAAAACAGTATGTGTACATGATTTTCATCCTACTAATGTTATTATTTTCCATCAGATTGCTGCACTGACTCCTGTGGCAGAGGCTGCCAGGCAGTTCACAGAGGACTACAAGTGTTTTGCAACAGCTGTGGACACCACGCGGCATGAGCTGCCTGTCAAGAACTTCTACATTGACGGGGACAGAAGGGAATTTCTAGGTTGTAGTTACTGTTAATCACACATAAAATCACAATTTAAAAATTATAATCTGATATCGATTCTTACATTTGTAAATTCAAATTAGTGCACGGAAATATCTGATCTCATTTCTCCAACATAGTCCTGTTCTCTTCAAACCACTGACAGGAGCATAGACCAAACAAATACAGGATTGCTCTTGTAAAATAACCAGTATCATTCTGACTTTGGCAAAATCTGCTGTGCTGTTGGACCTTATTCGTTATTTCAAGAAGTTTGCTTTCAGGGTCTTCACAAAAACTTTAAACAATGTGCTTCTGGATTTTGACAATTGAAATTAAACTCATTTCTTTTAGTTATCTATGTGACTTAACCATTGTGTGCTCCTGTAAACATCAAATGTTGTATGTGTTGTGCAGGAACTGATGATAAATGTTATGATAATCATATCCACCTGTATCTACGTGTTTCAGATAAAGCTGAGGCTTGCCTGAAGGAGAGTGAGAAGTTGCTGGTGGAGTGCACAGAGGGAGATCATAAGGACAATAGCACCTCCCTAGAGTGCCTTAGGGACATGAAAATGAAGTCAAAGGACATCAGTCAGCAGCTGTCAGGGTAGGCACATATATACAGAATGCTATGTATACATAGTCTGCTGTGTCAGTGTTTCGATTTATTAATCTTGTCCCTTTCCCAGAAGATTTCACTGTATGTTATGAGTGCTTTGTCAAAACTGTTCATTACAAAGTCTGCTTTAAATAGCTTACTTTTGTGTTTCTGTGGCTGAAAAAGAGAGAGTTACTTTTTGTTTTAAAGAATTGAACGCTGGCACATATTCAGTAGCACCAAAAAATCCATACTGCCATTGATGAAGTTACACTTGTACTCAGGCATTGGTGTTTTTCCATTTTTCCAGCGCATTTTCAGAGCTGCTGGAGCTGTCCTCGTCACTTGGCCGCCATACAATCCATGTCCAGCAGGCCATTGAGGAGGAGCAGCTCGGAACAGCAAGAACCCACGAGCTCTACTGCCCCAAACAGTGACAGATAACGCACAACATTGGATACACAGTACATGCACTTTGATAAACCCTCCACCCTCCAAATTTCCCTGGTCTGGATATATTTGTGCCATTTGTGACTGATTTATTTGCAGCTGTATGAGAAATTGTAAATTTGAATGTTGAATAATAACTCATACTGTTTTATAGATGGAACATTGTTATTAAATAGAAAACAATAAAAATATGAATTGAACAATTAACATGTGCAACTCGCAATCGGAAGCAACAATATTCATGAAGAGGGTGTTCCAGTTTTGTGTTAAATACAGCTGCAGAAAATCTGGAGTCTTACCACTGTGAATACAAATACGTGAGCAATGTTGTAAGAGTTAGGAGGCTGGACCAGTTTAAATGCACATATTCAATGTGCAATACTTTGCAAATGTTTTAGGCTCTAAAGTAAAGTGAGGATGCTTTCAGAAATAATGCCATGAATAGTTGTTATTATCATTTAACTTCATACAAAGTGCAGTGTGCAAAACTGAATCACATCAGTATTTGGTGTGACCACCCTTTGCCTTTTAAAACAGCACTAGTTCTCTGAGGTACACTTGTGCAGTTTTTCAAGGTACTTGGCAGGTAGGTTGTTTCAGGCATCATGGATAACTTGCTGCTGTTCTTTTGTGGATTTAGGCTATCTCAGTCTCCTCTGTCACTTTGTGTAATCCCCAACTGTCTCAATGATGTTGTGATCAAGGCCCTGTGGGAGCCAGGCCGTCTGTTGCAGGACTCCTTGTTCTTCTCTCTGAAGATGAAGAGAGACTGAATGTTTGGGGTCAGTGCTGCAGAAGGACTTTAGTACCGATCATTTGCCACTTCCATGGTGTTGCGTAATGGATAAGAAAATCAACATCTAACAAACCTAAACCTTTTGCCACAGTACTGTTCATTTGCTTGATACGTGTAACTAAAAAGAATTACAAATTAATTTATGGGTCATTTTTTAATAAATGTGAATTTTATACGTTTCATTGTAGCCCCAGTTTGTGCCTCTCGTGTATTACCATTAGACACTCACCTAGCACTTAATTAGGAACACTGGTACATGTGCTTATTCATGCAATTATCCAATCAGCCAATCGCGTGGCAGCAGTGTGATGCATGAAATGCTGCAGATAAAGGTTAGGAGCTTCAATTAATGTTCACATCAAACATCTCACTGGGTAAATAATGCGATCTCAGCGACTTTGACCGTGGCATGACTTGGTCCCAGACGGGCTGGTTTGAGTATTTCTGAAACTGCTGATCTCCTGGGATTTTCACACACAAGAGTAGAGTTTTTACTCACAATGGTGCAACAAACAAAAAACATCCAATAAGCATTCTGTGGACAGATATGCCTGGTTGATGAGAGAGGCCAAAGGAGAATGGCCAGACTGATTGGAGTTGACAGGCTACGGTAACTCAGATGACCACTATTTGCAATTGTAGTGAGCGTCAAAGCATCTCAGAATGCACATATTGTCACACCTTGAGGTAGATGGGCTACAACAGCAGAAGATCACTGGCCTCCCCCCTCACCAGATCTGAATCCAGTGGAACATCCCTGTTAGAACCGGGGACTGGCAGCATGAATGTGCACCTGACAGATCTGCAGAAATGATGTGATGCAATCATGTCAACGAGGAGCAGAATCTCAGAAGGTGTTTCCAACATCTCGTGAAATCTATGACATGAAGAGCTGAGGCTGTTTAGAGAGCAAAGGGAGGCCCTGCACTGTATTAGCATGGGGTTCCTAATGAAGTGCTCCGTGAGATTATTCGCTGATAATACATGGGAGGAGGCGTAAACGTTATCTCAAGGGTTAAACAATACTATGCACAATTTCACTGGAAAGTTTCTGTCTTCGGCTGGAAATAGACTGTCACGTTTCCGGATGTGGCGTCACATCAAAACAACAAAGACACATTTTTATTGGTCGGTGCAGCAAAACGGGGACCTGCTTAAAGTACCGATGAACCGCAGGAGAGCGTCTCGTCGCATGTGAGTACAAACATGCGCTTTATTTCACACAAACTAAGCATTTCGTAGAAATCGCATACAAAGCGAACACCATTGTACGTTGGCAGCTTGATTGGTGAAACTTACGTATTGTTAGGTAGAAGTGCTACTCGCGAGTTATCTGTCCCTGTTAGCTACCTAGCTAACAGCCGTGTCTAGCTAAGGGCTAGACCAATACGGTCATTTGGCCAGACATTGAAGTTAGCATTGGTGGTTACCGCTACCATACCTGTACTGTGCGCCTACAGTGGCTACTACCAGCTATTAATGTAGTCGTTACAAGCTAGTGTCTAAGCGTAAAGAGATCTGAGATTGACTTAGCATGACAGAGTTGACCAAACAATTCGCTCTTTCAGATTAATTCAACGGGGTTGGCATCGATTTACAGTTTGCAAGAATGAAATGCAAGTGACTTAAATTCAGAACTTAACATAAAAAAAATGATGGCAACTCTATAGGAGGAAGGTGAACACAGACAGAGTAGGACTCGTTACTGTACATTTTTCTTGTGTGACAGTGGTCAGGGAATGTCGGGTGTTGATAGAGGCCACCATAAGACAAGCTGCTCTTCCTGTGTTTGCTTTTTCTAATGTAGATCTGTTTAAACCACAAATTCAACTACTTATTGACCTCCTCAAACAGCTCTCACTCACAGAGGAGGGATGGACCGCCAGGAGGCGAGTGGAGGCAGAAGAACCAGGAGCAATGGCGAGGCCACGACAAGGCCCAGGTGAGACAGGTGGAGAAGGATGAGAGACGTGAGCAGGAGGGGAAACAAACAGTGCCCCGGGGGACTTGCCAGACCATGTGCCCTACTCGTGAGCTGCGGCTCCGTGAGACACAGAACCGCCTTCACCGTTTTGAGATGTTAGTGGGCACAGAAAGAGATCGGCGGCCCAGGGGAGACCCCTTGCGTGCTGTCAAGGAGTACTCCAGACCAGCAGCTGGGAAAGACTCGACAAACCCCACTGACCTCCGTCCCCCTGCCGTGCTGCGGAAAACTGTGTGTTACCTTATTGACGACATCGCTGCCTCCCCTGGTCTGCATCCTTGGACTGAGGCTAGTATTATATACACATGTATTCTGCAGTCCTTTTTGTTTTTATTATCGTCTCATGTTAAGGGAATTGTTGACTTAGAATTGAAACCTGTGGCATCATCTTCAAACTGATAATGACAGTTCAAACATCAGGGAAGTTTGAGTTTACAGGCAGTTTGCCAGCACAACTTTGTGCAAGTCTCCTCCAAAACATCATGAACATATTCTTGAGAGTACTAAAAAGGCTCAAAAAGAGCATATAATGTAGCAATGAGTTTTCGGCCCACAGTGCAGTTGTTCAGCTTTAAAACACTTTGCTTACATAGCACACGTTGTTTGGATTGATGTGATTTTTCCTGCTGTGTGAATCTCACTGTGTGTATAGTGCCATACAAACGTTACCTGTATTGTAATTTGCAACTGAGCTTGGCTAGAAAAATGACAACATTTTAGGTGACTGGTGGCCATCAAATGTACTGTAATTAAATATTTAATCAAAAAACAACATTGGGACATCAGAATTTTAGGGTCGAGCATGCAGAGCTTGTACAGTTGATTTTGACATTGCTCACTTGTGATTGGCCCAGGAAGAGCATTGTAATACTGAAGTTACAATCAAAGATACATAATAGTAAGACTTTGCCAGGCATATATTCTTTTTACTAAAATGATCCTTATCTTTTAGGTGTACAACTTTGTTTTTGATCGGCTGCGTGGTGTGAAGCAGGACATGATCATCCAGAGGGTGTCTGGGTTTGACTGTGTGGCCATTTTAGAGCAGACAGTACGTTTCCTCATCTACGCCTCCTATCATCTTTGTGGTGAGCCCCTGCGGCTCTACGACCCACGGATTAATGACACGCACCTACAGGAGAATCTAAGCTGGCTGCTGAATTGCTACGCTACTGGAACAGAGCCGCATCTCAACCAGGAAGAGTTTCAAGCTCTTGGTCTTCTGTACAACCTCGGTTGGTTACTATATGTAATAGTTACATGCTTAATAGGGTTTTTGCGTTGGTATATTTGTATGTATGTTGAAGCATTGTATTAAAAGTGCAAATATGCAATAAGCCAGTGTTGTATGAGCAACGTTTTTATGTGGAGCACTTGTAAAAATCTTCAGAAAACCTTCTGGATAAGTTTATTTTGGAGAGAATGAGTGTAAAACCAGTCAGTGTTTTTAAACCAAGAAAGAAGCAATTTTGTTAGTTATTCAAAGGCAGGCATATGGAAGTGGAGATTTTATATGTGGCTCCTTCTGTGCAGGGCAGAGTCACAATTCCTGCTTTTGAAAAAGATTTTGCACGTTAGTCACCCTCTAAGGTGCTCTGGAAACATAACTGGGATAATTTCTCCATGTTTGCTGATCTTTTTTTTTTCTTCCTCATCTCTCCCAGGTTCATCTCGTGCCACACGACACATCTTGGAGCTCCCTGAGCAGCTCCGCAGCACTCCTGCCATCAGGCTTGCTCTGTCGATCAACCGGGCTTATCTGGACGGAAACCCTGTGCGTTTGCTCCGATTGGCTCAGAGGTTGAACTTCCTGCAGTGTTGCGCGCTCCACCGCCACCTGGTGACATGTCGTAGAGATCTGCTGCTAATATTCAGCCACGGCTACAGCAGCCGCAACTGCCGCTTTCCTCTTGACAGACTGGCTCAGCTCTTGTGCTTAGACACGTCACTTACAGCCCAGCTCTGTCAGTCTTACGGAGTGGAGGTTAACCAGAGCAACCAAGTGGTTTTCTCCAAGGCTGCTTTCACTGAGCCCGAACCAGGGAAACTGCACTGTAAACTGTATCACAACATAGTGGCTGAGAAACAGAGAGACCTCACTGTTGGGGGTATCATTCACGGTTGCGCTTGAGACCAAAAAAGGAGTTAATTAGTAATACCGGTAATGCTTTATAGGGAAATGGTCTGTAAACTCACTCCCCTCCACAGGGAAGTCAAAACGCAAATGACAGAGATTTAAAGACTTGTCCAAGGACAGTTAAGCAGTGCAGCTGTTTTGTTATTAAGTGGTTTCTTCTTTCTACTCTTATTATCTTGTTGGATTTGAGCCTTGGGGCATTCATTCTACGATAACGAATGCCAGTATGTTTACCATTGAAATGTTTTGGATTATACATGTTCCAAACTCAGATTAGGATGAGGGTTGTTGTTGAGCTACGGGTCTGCCATACTCCGACGGAGAGAGGCTGCATCGGGGAGGAAAGTTCCCTCCTGGCTCCGGATGTGGTTTTTCATCCTCAACATGCACTTGGTGTCTGAATTACCGTAAGATGTGAATTATTTTTATACTGTTACTGATGCTGGTTATATTCTTACTATTTAAATGTTTTAATGCCATATTGTCTCTTTGTTCAGTATTTCAGAAAACCTGCTGGAAAATCTACTGTGCAACAGTGTTCATTTATTCTCATAAATGCAGTACCTCAGAAACATTTTAATAAATTTTGTTATCTAAAAGAGAAACGCTTTTGGCTTGTAATTTGAACTGGCTGATGCACTTTACTGCATCTAGGCCCTTTGGCCACTTGAGGGCAGCAGATATCCGTACAGGGTATCGGCGCACTCCAGCTAGTCCAAAAATAAGGCTAAATAAGAGAGATAATCCTGCTTCGGGTGTTTTGGTCGTGTTGCTCTAAACTGTTTTCCAGCATGGCAGTCTAGCGATGTGGTCCGACGACAACAACAAAACAAAAAAAACGAACCAGTTGCGGCCGGTCGAGCTTTTGAAACGTCAACTGAAGCAAAAGTGTGTGACGTGCAGGTAATTTATAGTGGCTTCAACTGCAGGGTCCTTGCCGTTCCTCACCCTGGGGTTAGTCATGCTCTCGCAGCGGAGAAGTGAGAGGAGGTATTGAAGTGAATGAATCGCAGCCCGACGCCGATCGCCTCCCGACTCGCTGCCTGCTGGAGGAGCGGAAAGAACAGATCGACCAACTTGAGAGGGATCACCGGGAGCGAGACTTGCGCGGATTGTACATGTCAAACAATCCTTTACAGTGACATTTTTGCGCGCCGGAGTGGGAGGACGCTTACAATTTGTAATGCTGAAATATGAGAGAACGGAACCGGGGCGGGTGAAGGCACATGGGAGAGGACTGTCCGTGTACTCGGGGCTCTAAAAGAGAAAAAAAAAAAAAAAAAAAAGTCACGGTTTGCTTGGGTCTGGATCTGGCGAAGTGGGATGATTACAAAAAGTTGATCTTTGGTTCCGGACGAGGCTCTGCACACCTACACACGCCAACCAACCTCAATGGATAGATAGACTGACGGGCGCTGTAGACACACAAACTGTTAAAATTTCATTTAACTGTTCATTAGAGTTCAAAGATCCAGCCTCCTCCAGAGGAGAGAGCCGATATCCAGCGGTATCTCGGTTACTGCGGCCAAAATGTGTCGGTTGTCTCTGACAGCTTTGAGTCTTTCGTGGACTTTGTTCATCTGCAACGTGAGCAGAAGTTATGCGCAAGAAAGACAGTAAGTAGCCAATGTTGCATGTGGTGCAGTGCTTTGTACTTACTACAAGCATTTCCGATGCTCTGGATCGGAAATTCACTTAAGCTACAATACTGTTTTTTTTTTCCACTTATTGTGACCCGTGGTCATAGCAACGTTATCATTTTCATCAGATTAAGTGCAGTCATTGATCTGTAATATTTACTGCCTAAACCACCATGTCCTTGTCTGTCACTTTGTCGTGGTATTTGTGAATATGGGAGGATTTCATGCCACCACGGATAATGACGTTGTACTATCACAACACTTTGTCATTCATGCCCCCCCCCCCCCCAGACTTTTGGTTCAGGTAACGCGGTGTTGTTCGGACTTTTGAGCCGTTACGCTAAGCGATACAGTCTTGAGAGGCAGCCCGCGCTGCCGTTCATGTTGTGACTGCCCATGCACCGGTAACGACAGATACTTTCGGTGCATTCGTGGGCTTTGGCAGTAGCCTATGTTACTCAGTTTATCCCCCCAGAACCCGAGGCAAGGAAGCTCAAATTGATTTGGCTCCCCCCGTGCCATCGGTCAGGCTGCTGTCAGCTGTTAGAGGGCTTCATCCTGACCTTGAGAGTTGTGTTAATGTGCGAAGAGTTGTGAGCAGTTCTTCCAGGTTGTCCGGGGGGGGGGGGGGTAAGGAATGCAGCTCAATGTAGAAAATAAACAAAAAGTACCCAATTACTGACAAATGCAGGGTTGATCTACAAAAGAGAGCTTACATCATCCTCGTGTATTAAACGACTCTCAGCTGAGGGTGAATTTGCAAAATGCTAAGAAAATAAAAACATGTGACTGAACCAAAAAAGAGCTGACTGTTAGGGACTTCACCTACAAAGGAGAACACAAATCCTTCTCAGGCACTGACCAGCTCTCGGCTGAGGACAAAAGTTGGGCAAAAACAATGAGAACTTGAGTACATCAGGCCATGTGACTGAAATAAGCATGGTCTCCACCACCTGATCCAGGCTCATCCAAGAGCTGGTTAAACTCACTGTAGATCAAACGCAAAGAGTCAATTTCCTCGTATTATCTTCCTTCTCCCGAAGCCTTATTTTCCAGGGGATTTTCTCATGACTTTCTCTCTCAGGAACTGCAGTTGCCTCCGGCTGTAATGCACTAGTTCTGTAATGCCAACCACCTGATCTTTCTCTCAGGCATGCAATTGGGTTTGTGCTCGAGGCTTTGCTCACTCCTAATTTGTGTGATCTTCAGTTAAGTTTTCAGGGGGTGAGTAGGCCTGTTTGCCTTAGGAACTAGAGTAGGAATGAATGGGTCAGGACTGAATTGATCAGGCACAAAGATATTTGGACTTCGATCTCTTCAGGTACGCTTGCCACATGTAGTTGGCATAACTGATTTGGTACTTGCTTTTCTCAGTTCAACATATGCTCACAAATAACGGACGTAAACGAATGATCCTCAAACACAACACATCATTTGGTGGACGCTTCTATCATCCGCTCCACACACCCCTTACTAACCCCTTAACATACCACACTCTACTGAGTTAGTTGTGCAGGGCCACGCTAACAAGAGCTCCTATTATTCTACCTTTGTCACCTGAGAGATGTAGCCCCTCCGCGCCAGATGGCATATTCTTTCATCCAAATAAAACTTAAATTGGGCCTTTTTTTTCGAGGCTGTTTATAATCATCAAAGAACGACCTTTGCTCTATGACCTCAGTGACAGGCTCCTTCCCTCAATTAAATGTCAGAGTGACTGTGTGGAATCTCAGTCGTTATTTTTCAAAACAGACGCCAAGGTTCTGTCAGAGGTGCCAGACCACCCAAAGAAAACACCCGAGCAGAAAGCTCATTGGCCGACAGGTACCGTGTCCCTGGTAACCATTGCAATTAAACCCGATCTTGCTGCAGAAATCCATGTGGAATGTCCCTGTTTGTATGTGTGATTTGTTGTGTATGCGTGCATGCGGATGTGCGTGTGGGTCGTGGATAAAGTGAGAAACGAGGGCAGAGAAAGAAATGTGAGTTTTATGCTTAGTTCACCTGTATGATTTGCGGAAAAACAACGGGACAATTACACTGCCATATTCACTTAAAATCAGAATGGTAAGTGATATCAGCGATGGTTTGCCTCGAAAAACCAAGCAGTGATGCAATACATCTTTATCCGAATGCATCATATGTTTATCTCCTTCCTCTTCTTGTCTCACTTCCCTCCCTGACCTCTGACCTCTCCTTTACTTCCTGCCACCTCCTCTCCCTCTGTTTTGCCGCCTCTACCTTTTTCTCCTCCGTGCACTCTTACGTCCTCTGCTCTCCTTCCGTCTCACCTCCCTCCTTCCCTTGCTCTCCCTCCCTCTGTTCTTCTCCCTCCATCCTTCCTTCTCCACCTTCTCCTCTCCTTTCAGGGGTTATTTGGTTGCTGCACCCTCGGTGTTTCGAGCAGGCGTAGAGGAGAGTGTGAGCATAACCATCTTCAATGCAAAAGCAGAAACCCGCGTCCAGGTGCAGCTCTCAGTGAAGGGACAGACGGTAGCCCACAGCCATGGCTCAGTGCTTGGTGAGAACAAAATCTGAAGCTAAGGTTACACTGGAACAATGCATTACTTTTAGAAAAAAAAACTTGCACTAACAAGTTGAGCTATGAGACACCCCCTTTGTGTGATTCATTCAAAGGATGTTGAGATCACACAGGAAGATATGCTGGCAAAAACATACATGTACACTGAAGAACACACACGGCGTGGGCCTAATTGACCTCTGCCCTAACTGTGTGCTCCTGACCAGCCAGGGTTTTCATGGACATTATCTATGATTGGAGGCATCAGCATAGCCCATCCCACCAGCCACTTAGTGTATACAGTGTGTGATTTGTTTGACAGCACCATTAATAGATGGTGCTAGCTCTGCCTCAGTGTGGCATGGAGACAGTTTGCAGCTGGATGTCCTGCTAACCCGGAGTTAGAATCTCCAGGCGAGCTCAGCCACAGTGTAGAAGCTCTCATTACTACTGAATAATAATAGTATTACACTGATGATTACACGGATATGGGAGAACTGAGATGTAAAAGTGTATGGCAAGCTCTGAAGAAATATCCCACATTAAATTATCTCATTGTTTCTATTTTAGACAAAGGCACCGTCAAACTAAAGGTGAGTCTGTCTACGCAGCTTAGTTTGCATTTGTTTTCTAAGCGGTGTCCTACAGTATGTGCATGCTGCTTTCCAGATATGTTTAAAATACACGGTGCTGTTTAGCGGTGACAGCTGCACAGTAGTGAGAACCTCTTGTCCGTTGTGTGCACATTCCTCAGGCAACATGCAAATCAACACTAACATTATTTGTAATGCAACATCTGTCTCTGCTCATTCATTGGGAATAAGGTAACAGCCTCAATATAATATGCAACAGCTGTTGACGTGCATGTATGGTCCGCCGCCCCCGAAGGGTGGAATAGATCAATCTAGTATGCACGACTTGATTCTTCCCCTCTGTCTCTCTTTCTCTCTCTCTCCCCTGCCTGCTCTCCCCTCCCTGTAACCTCCACCCTCATTCTCGTGAAATACAGTCATATGTAGTGTGCAGTGTTATAGCTTGGCATTTTCCTCTTGTGTTTAAATGTAGTTTTTTTTATTATTATTATTCTGTAGCTTTTTCCCCCTAAAGAATTATTAAAAATGTTGAATCAAGGTGAGTAATTTTTACAACAGTGTAGAGTAAACATTTCAATCCTTCCCCCGTTGACCTCATTTACTTTTGGTAAATCCGGCCCCTGATCCTTCCTGTGTTTGCGTTTATGTGTGTGAATGTGCCACCAGGTTCCCTCTGGGCTAAGAGGCCAGGCCCATCTGAAGGCGTGGGGGAACCGTCACCTCACAGAGGGAGGCTACATCTTCCACAACTTCACCACCGTCACAGTGGAGAGCAAGGGCACAGCTGTCTTCATCCAGACTGACAAGCCCGTCTACAAACCCAAACATAAAGGTTCCCTCATAGTGCACCTGGTAGTTAATCAGTTAATCACTGCACAGAAATGCAGAGAATTGAGGCTCATTTTCAGGGTTTTGTCACAGAATAAGACTCAGTTAATGAAAAATCAGTTAAAAGATGCTATCTTGTTGCTGCTGGGTTCACACTGAACAACCACTATGGAAATAAGCACTGTGATTATGTGTTACTATACTAGATGTTATGCCATGTCTTGATTGGGATATAACTTTGTTTGCATTAACTTTGCTGATCAAAACAGGGCTACCAAAATACTAACTTTGTTCAAATGTGTAAAGGTTTTCATGTTGAAATGATGTAAGCCTGCTGTATTTTACAATACTGTGTTTTTTTTTTCTTTCCTTAGTGCTGATCAATGTTTACACAGTTACCCCTGACCTGAGACCAGTAAATGACAAGGTAAATGAAAAAATGTGTCATGCAGATAAAAGCCTCACATTCAGCACATGCACCTAAAAAACATTGCATTGCAAAACATTACACACCAATAATGGCAAATGAGCAGATAAACAAAGAAATGAATAACAATCTGTACTAAAAGTGAATAGGATTTGCGGTAAAATCTGTAATTCCATCTGTAGCTTTTTATTGGAATAAAATACAAATTCTGAATGCCAAAATCTCCGTTTACATTATCTGGTTGGTGTTCCATCACTTTAGCAACAGAACAACAACAAAAATTAGCACGAACATACTGTTCCGTCTCTAATTGCTGAAATTAAGAGGAGAAACTCAGCCTGCCCTGAGCGCAGAGAAATGTACAGTCACCTATTTACAGAAGCCAAGCGAGAGTCATTTCTCTTGGAATGTTAGCAATGGCTCCAAATATACTGTGCAACTGTGCAGACAGATGGTTTATTGATGTTTGCAGCTATAAAGGTCTGCTGCTGGTAAAGGGCAGTACTCACTTTCACAGATGGATGATTGTTGGATAAGGAAGGAGTGGGGTGAAGCACTGGGAAGAAGCACAGGATCCTCTCTAGGATTTACAGTTTTGTATCTAATTCATAACATCTTGGACTTGTCTTCCCCCCCTTTTTTTTTTTTCACAGATTGAGGCGTATGTTTTGGTGAGTGGAGGCTGGCAGGACCACCCAGGGGTTGGCAGAGCCACGTCCGGGAGGGGACAGTGGCAATTTTAGTTCCCAGTCTGGCTGGAGATTACAGAGCAGAAGTCAAGGCAGCTCACCTTGATAACAGGGTGCTCTTTGAAATAGTGCAAGGATAAACAACATGAAAGGAGCTTCTCTTCTCTTCTCTTCTCTTTGCTTCTCTTATCTTCTCTTCTCTTCGTTTTTTCTTTATCAGCCCCCCCCCACACACACACACACACACAAACGCACACACATACAGTGTCTCCCACCTGTACTTGCTGACCTTGCTCATTTATTGTCTCTCTTCCCAGATACTGAGACGTTTGTAGGCCACATAACAAGCTGCTGCTTCATAAGAAGCTTTTTCGGAAGCCCATGCATGACTTATCGCTGCCGACAAACACATACGTGTTTTTTTTGCTACCCTCTTACCTGGAGCGTATGTCTCACCTGAGGAAAAGCTGTAAAAGTATTTTGACAGTTGTCTGAGACAGGAGCTAGGTCTCTAGGTCAAGTTCAGTTCAAGGACTGTTAGACCCGACTCAACAATTACATTATATGATGTTGCCATTGTGTAATGACAATATGCAAATGTGCAATTAACATAGTTCAGCAGTTTAATTTGAAATGTGTAATCTTAACAATGTTTGTTTAATTTGATCCTTAAGGATCCCAGAGGATCCAGGATGGTCCAGTGGAAGGGTCTTAAATCTGTGTGCTGTGGTAAGCCACATCTCCTGCAATATATCTGCACAGTCATTGTCTATCCTGTATGTTCACATTTCATCGCAGAGTTTCTCACGGTAGTATTTTTACTAAAGTGAAAAGATGTTTTCCATTTTGAATTTATAATTGTAGGAGGGTGATAAGCAACTGGAACAACCTGCATAATTCCCCGCTGCACTGTAATTTTCCTATCAAGGGTGTATATGTTGGCGTATGGTTGATAGCTATCAGGTACACAGGCACTGAACATAGCTTTCTCTCCTATAGGGGTTGTGAACATGAGTTTCCCTCTGTCTGACCAGCCTGTGTTTGGAGAGTGGTTTATCTTTGTGGAGGTGCAGGGCCACACCTATAACAAGTCGTTTGAAGTGCAGAAATATGGTGAGGACGTGCACATGTAAGACAGTCGTTTGCACAACAAAGAACAAAGAACAAAGTACTTTGTTTTTATTGTTTTTTGGGTGTTTTTTGTGGTTTGGGTGCTTTCAATTATAAAGTATAATGTTGATGTTCTATGATTACTGCATTTTTTGTATAATTTCCTGTGTCCAGGACACCTACGTAAAGCTGATGTTAAATATGAGTGGACATTTTGTTACGAGTGCTGTTTTATGCATCGACAACAGAAAGCCAGTAATTAGCAATAAAAGAGATGGACAGCAAACATACAGTAAAAAGGCAGATCATGTAACTGAAAACTAATATGCTGTTGCCTCCTTCACAGTGATGCCCAGGTTTGAGTTGGTGATAGATCCGCCACGCTACATCCGTGACCTGAACATATGCGAGCAGGCCACTGTCAGGGCCAGGTAAGTCACCTCAAATCCGGCATAGAATAGATCAAACAAAAGTCCCCTTAGTCTTTTGCCAGGGGGACTTTTGTTTGGCTGATCATCTATAAAAGGATGGTACCTGTAGCTCTGTTTTATTACATTCGTCATGCTTTTTACTTGTTTTTTGATTCACTGACCTTAGATGTCTTGTAGATGTAGAGGTCTGACATGTCAATGTTGTACAGGTATACGTTTGGGAAACCAGTGACAGGGAAGTTGACAGTGAATATGACAGTGAATGGAGTGGGCTACTACCGTCATGAGATGGGCCACCCTGTGATTAAAAACATCGAGGTCAGTTCATTTATTCCCTGGTCAACATATATCTTAATGCTCCCGTTTATGGATTTATTAGAGATGTCAAGGCTGGCATTGAAACAAGATTGTTGACTATATTTACCATGGGTGATCCGAACCCTGGCACTAGAACTATGTTCAACACATTCACAGTACCAGATCACCCCTCTGCTGTTCTCAGATCAAAGGCTCTGCAAACTTCAGCCTGTGTGTCAAGGACATGATGCCCTTGGACGTAGCAGATCACTTCAGGGGCACAGTGAGCATTTGGGCATCAGTGACCACCATAGACGGAAGCAGGCAAACCACATTTGATGATTCAACACCCGTCCATAAACAGCTCATCGACATCAAATACTCCAAGGACACACGCAAACAGTTCAAGCCTGGTCTGCCTTACAAAGGGAAGGTGCGACAACGAAAGCCACTTTAACTTGCTTCATTATTTATCAGCTGTTAGTTAAAGATAAATCAGCTCATTATTGACTGTCTGTTTTTGCCTCTTCCCCACCTACTCTTGTTAACCCTCTCCTTGTAGATTGAGGTGACCTACCCGGATGGGAGCCCAGCTGATGGGGTAAGGGTGCGTGTTAAGGCAGAGCTGACCCCCAAGGACAATGTCTACACCAGTGAACTAATCTCCAAGGACGGCCAGGCCACCTTTGAGATCCCCTCCATCCCCACTGCTGCCCAGTATGTCTGGTTGGAGGTCAGTTGTACTGGCAGTAGTTTCTAGATTTATGTATTATATACAGGGTGAAGTGAGAAGGAAGAGTTAGAATGTTTTGTCTTTGCATAGACCAAGGTGACATCTATTAACGGAAAAACAGTAGGAGACCAGTACCTGCCCAGCTACCTGTCCATCAGTAGCTGGTACTCTCCCAGCAGGTGTCACATCCAGATACAGAGCCCCAGCACTGCACTCAAAGTAAGTACTATCCTCTGAATGTGGAGTGTTATGCATCATTGTTGCCATTATGTGTTGAGTTTTCTTCTGTGTTCAAACCTTTTAATACATCACAATGCTCCGGTATCATCCTTAAAATAGTCATAAAAGCGTACTTGTATCTTTCTGTGTGTATAGATTGGCCAAGAGGCAGAAGTGGCTCTCAAATCCACCTGTCCCTGTAACTTCACCCTGCACTACGAAGTTGCATCCAGGGGGAACATCATCCTGTCAGGCCAACAGACAGCCAACCTGACAGCCTCACACAGAGGAAAACGGGCTACAGTCACCTTTGACAAAAACATTCACACAACCCACCTGCCTCCGTCTGCCTCTGGTAAGAACATGGATCCTTTTCATATGCACTGGATGTTAATAAAGATACACACAAATCCCTTGGATAAACTTGTTGTTTGGTCTTTCTCAGGATGCATGTTGGTTTTTTGTTTTGTTTTGTTTTTTTTTTTAATTTTTTTGCTCTCAGCCTTCTCAGCATCAGAATGTCGCATGGTCTCATGAAGACTATGCCATCCCAATCACCTTTCTTTACCCTCATATCACTCTGCCAGGTGTTGCAGGCTCCTCCTCCCAGGCCGAGATGGACAGCTGTGTGACTTATCTACGTTTCCCTGTTAGTCACAGCATGGCACCCCTCAGCCGTTTGCTGGTCTACTATGTGAGGGAAAACGGCGAGGGTGTCACGGACAGCCTTCAAATCCCTATCCAGCCTGACTTTGAGAACCAGGTTTGGAAACAGAATGAAAAATCCATTACCCTGGTATATTAACATACATTGATATATTAAACTTATGATAACTGGCAGTAAGTCCCCAAACATTGATCTTGTTGGATAAACAGTAAATTAAGGATTTTTTGTTATTATAAGAATAACTGCATTGTATAATATTTATTAAAAACCAGGGGAAAATGATGTATGCTCTGTATACATTTTGGAGCTGAGCCCAAGTATCCATGCTTCAGCTCTGTCCACATTGTATTGTCTGTAAACAAACAGCTGTGTTGGCCTGGGAGAGATCCCCAGTTCCTGCCTGCATTAGGTGGAGTTAACTCCTTGAAGTATTTACAGCTCCCTGGTATGCCATTATAACACTGTGTGTGTGTGTGTGTGTGTGTGTGTGTGTGTGTGTGTGTGTGTGTGTGTGTGTGTGTGTGTGTGTGTGTGTGTGTGTGTGTGTGTGTGTGTGTGTGTGTGTACACGTGCATGTGTGTCAGAGGAGGGGGTTGTGAGGGCATGATGAGACAGAGGCCATGCGGGCCGCAGGCAGATGAGTGGGGTCGTGACAGGAGAGGATGACAGGTTACGGAGTGGGGAAAGGAGGGCAGCGGAACCGATTAACAGGGCTAATTTGTGACTGCGCACTGCTGAAAAACAGTTTTGACATGTGAAAGTTTATGGCTGACTCTCATCAACCCTCCTCTTTCAAAGGCTGTAGTTTTCCACTCTCTGTCCTGTTGTTTCCCACCATATCTTACTACTCAACCCTTTTGAATTGATGTTGTTCCAAATGACACACAAATTGCCTCTTAGGCTCTGTCAGGCAACACTGCCAACTAGTGCTGAAATGATTCAGTAAATGTATTTATAAATTGATTGACAGAAATTAATGACAACAATTTTACTAATTGATCTGTTGTTTATGTAATTTATCAGGCAGAAATGCAGTTTGCTGGTTCCAGCTTTTTAAATGTGGGGATTTGTAGCTTTTCTTCGTTTTGTATCATTCTCCTGTACAAGTTTTGGACTGTTTCTCAGACAAAACAAGCAATTGGAAGATGTCACCTCGGGCTCTGGGAAATTCTGCGCGTCATTTTTCACTATTCTCTGACATGTTGTAGCCAATGAGTAATTGATGAATCCAAAAATAAAGAAAAAAATTTATAAAAAATAACATTAAAAGTAATTGTTATTAGCAGCCCTACTTCCAAAGATTGGTTGAATCTGAATGTACAATTTTATGGTTTATAAAAGTGTTTTTTAAATCCATGCTGGGCTTGTATTCTATAAAAATGTATTTTTGTATGAGTATCAATTGTGTATCTTCTGTTGGCTGGATTGCAGGTGTCTGTTTCTTTGTCAACTAATGAGTCCGTGCCAGGGGACCCAGTGACCCTTCATATCCGGGGAGAGCAGGGCTCCTGTGTTTGTGTGGCCACTGTGGATAAGAGTCTTTACTTGTTAAAGCCTGACTTCCAGCTCAGTCCTGACAAGGTTGGTCTTATTTATAATTTATAGTGATATCTTACTGTGATATTGTTCACCTTTAAAGAATAAATTTACGTTTTGTGTGGTTACAATATAACTGTTAGAACAGAGCAATAGATGCATTGTTTCTGAGATATTACTTCACTATCCAATGGGACTCTGAGCTGCATCTGTGTATGTAACTGTGTTTTTGTGCTCACATGAAGGTGTTTTCTCTGTGCAGGTGTTTAAAGAGCTGGCAGACTTTGATGTTTCAGATGCCTTCGGCATTCCTAAAGATGACGGACACTTCTGGTGGCCTGGGCTGTCCTCAAAGAGACGCAAACGGTCCTCTGTGTTTCCATGGCACTGGGACATCACCAAGGATGCACGCTTCGCTTTCACAGTGAGAACACACACACAGTTAAAGGGCCCACAGCGATGGTACAGGGAGAAAAAATAATAATCTTAGTGTGTGTGTGTGTGTGTGTGTGTGTGTGTGTGTGTGTGTGTTTGTGTGCGTGTGCGTGTGTGTGTGTGTGTGTGCATGTTTACTTCTCTGTATGTTTAACACAGGAATCAGGGCTGGTTGTGATGACAGATATGGTGAGTTTAAACCACCGGCAGAGCGGAGGCATGTACACAGACGAGGCCGTTCCTGCTTTTCAGCCGCACACCTCCACCTTAGTGGCTGCCATGCACTCTCGCCCCACAACCAGGTAAAGGAGCTGCTATTGAGGTATCAGAGGCAGTCTCGGGGCATCAACTAACCACTCTAAGATACCTACAAATCCAAATATTGTCTTGTTCAAACTGCCTTAGTTGTGGCTTTTGGAAAAGTTTTCTTAACTAATATAAAAGCCCAAAAAGGTAAAAGTCTCTGAAGGTAAATATTTTCTTTAATCTAAAGCTTGCTAAAACAAGTTATCATATACAACAAACTTAACTTTGTTTGATTGAACCTTAACAAAGAGTGAGCTGGGTTGGATTTTGTGTCTTGCTCAAGGATATTTAGTTGTTGATGTTCAAATATTAGCTGTTTAGTTAAGTTACAGAAGAAAAGTTACTGTGATCCTTGACTGGACCACACACAGTTATAGGGGCATGTACTTTTCTGAAAACAACGAATTTGAAACCAAGCCCATGAGAGAGCAATAATTACTTCATGATCCCAGCAATTATAAACCAGTAATACAAATTTCAGTATTTGTCATGCTTGGGTTAAATAAGGTCTCAGAATTGAGCAATGTACAAGCAGAGCGAAAACATGACAGAAGAAATTAGTTTTGTTGGTTTCTCCACATTTTAAGTCTACTTTCCTCACTGCCACGAATACTTCTCATTCTAGTGATGAACATTAAACACATGACATGACACAGAGAATGTCAGCGTGGAATTCAGAATAATACATTTTCCAATTAGGGTGTTTTTTTATTGTGAGCAGCTGAAGCCTTTTATTGATGTCAGCTTGTGTTTTGTTTGCAGAGCAGAGAGGCGGAGGCGTACATTTTTCCCAGAGACTTGGGTGTGGCACTGCCTCAACGTCAGGTATTTAAATCTTTATATAAATATTTCACTTGTGTGTGTGTGTGTTACATGCCTGTGGCTAGATATATCAGGTTCACCAGATTGTCTTTACTTACATATGATTTAGTCACAATCTAAAACTTTGAAGGGAGAGAAGAGAAGAGAAGAGAACAGTACATAGACCAAAAACCTGGAAGAATGAAAGACTGACAAACAAAAGGATATATACATTAATAGAGTACGAGAAAAGATGGGAAGTGAGGATAAAAAACTGCTGGAGAGGAAAGAGTGAAGATTAGATGAGACATTGTTGAGCGAAGAAAGGAATGAGAGAGGAGAGGAAAGGTGCTAATAAATCTGTATGTGAGGGGACGGATGATCCATCATTTGCCAGCATCCAAGATTTCCCCCCTCTGGGTGTGAATGTGCCTCATTTAAATTGGGCGATCTTGGAACGGACTGTCACTTTCTCAAAAGCTCCTTCCATTCATTTTCAGCCAATATAAATGAGTTGCCCATAGATTTCCATATGCTTGATTCCTTTGGATGGGACTTCAGCTCTGCCTAATTTCCTGTGAAGTCCAGAGCTCTGATTTCCCTTAAAAGTCTATTAAAGTGGTTTTTGGGCAACTTTGATCAAAAGGAAGGGAGTACATGCAGTTTTTCAAGTTTATTATACCCTGTGACCAGCTGCCAGGACCAACATTAAATATTTGTTGCCAATAATGATCTCAGCCCATTCATGCAAAGAAACAGATTGGGTCAACACCTGACTGTCCCTCACACCTATCCATTTTAGAGTGTTTGCTGTAGTTATACTGGTGCAGGTGTCCGTGTTGACACAGGTGTTGCTGACATATAAGTAATCTACAGTGTTTCATCAAGATGGTCATTGTAGTTTGTGCCTTTTTTATTGCTCAAATAAAACCATGAAAGGATGCTAAAATCTTTTTCCTTCCCTGCCACTCAAGTTGTATCTCAACATGTGTCACTGACAGCTCTGAAACGGGGGAAGCTGAGCTGCGTTTGGATGTGCCGGATTCAATCACGACATGGGTGACAGAAGCCGTGGGCCTGTCTGAAGAGAAGGGGCTTGGCTTCGCAAAGAGAGCGGAGCTTCGTACCTTCAAGCCCTTCTTTGTTGACTTTACGTTGCCCTACAGCTTAATCAGAGGGGAGCAGACCAAAGTTCCCCTCACTGTCTACAACTACCTGCCAACATGTTCGGAGGTAAGATGATGAATCAGAGGGCAAATGAACAGGAAGCAAACTTGTTACTTTTCTGCAGCCAATGTGCAGTAAGACTCATTAGCATTTGCCTTCACAAACAAACAAGCCAACTGAGTCATGCTCTTAAAGATGGCAAGGGTAGCATTAGTTTACCGGGGTGCAGCTTAAAGGGCCATACCCGTGCTTTTACATGTTTTAGCCCATTGATTACAAATTGTGTGTATTTAACATTACTGCTGACCATTTTCCATTGCATACTACACGTGTCCAGATAGATTACCCTCCATTCATTTTAAAATAGAATGAAAATCAGAGCTAAACAGCTATTTTCACAAAACAATATAGATGAGTAGGGACTGTTTTGAACAGTCTTTCTGTGCAACAGCTTTTCAGTGTGAGAAACAGCCAAAACACTGTTCTAATCAACTCTATAATACATGGAGATACCTTTCACAAAAATGATTGTAGGTGACATGTTTAGCCCATTTGTGCTCTGCCAACTCCACTGGGGTATGAAGCAGGTGTTTTTGTCCTTGTTGATGACATTCTTGTCTTGTTATCAGTATATATATATATATATATATATCAAAATTACAAACTTGTCTCAGAAGACTTTAAAGACTTTCGACAATGTGGACAACACACAATTCAGATAAGGAAAAAAAATCGTCAGTGGAAGCAACAGAGGAGGGAGCCCTCCTCTGGAATGGATAGATATGCAGTAGTAACCTGCTGCCACTGCAATCCAACTTTGGATAAGCAGCAGAAAATGGATGGATGGATGGATTTACAGAGTAGACAGAAGTAGCAGTAGTACGGTTAAACTATGGAAGGACAGAAGTATGATATTAAGTATATAATATTCCTAATAATATTAAACATGACAAGTTAAAGAGTGTTAGGCAAAGATCAAAAGTGTTTGAAATGAAGACTGAGGATCACAGCGAAAAATAGAACATCTTCCAGGTGCTAAAAGCATACGATGTGCTGTACAGGTGATGGGCCAAAACATGCAAACCAATGTAATAGTCTTACTGTCGCTGTCTTAGTTTTTATTTCTGCATGTAGCAAAACAGGTGTTATCAAAACAATGTGATAAACAAGACAAGGATTGTTATGGGGTAACTGTAGGTAGGTAGGCCCAGGGATATAGAGGGATTGGAAATTGTGTCCTATGGAAGCACAGGTTTGTAATGTAAAGACATGAGATTAGCCCAGAAGTTTGTTTCAGCACTCACTTTGAAGAGCCTTGTAAGCAGCACCTTGTACTTAAATGGGTCCATCCTGCGCTACGCACAGATGACATCATGATGTTTGCAGATGAGCCTGTTAAATGGCCTGTGTGTGTGCTGCCCTGATGTCATGTTAGGTGAATATGTAAACCAGAATAGCCCGTCTTTTGATGTCCACCCCAGCAACATGTGATTCCTATGTTTTCTGCACAGTTATTTACGACTTGTGGCGTGTGGATAAAGAACAGTTAAAAGATCCCTCTGCATTACTGAGCCCAATGCGAAAAAAGGATGATGAGTGGAACGTAATCTTTCAGGGATCTCGAGAAGCATGAGTCAGTCAGCATGGAAAATTCACAATGCGATTTAAAAATTCTCCCTCGCTTTCTGAGCTTTGAGGGGAACATGCTATATGAGGGAGGGGCGTGCCGGGCATAAACTAGTCACTGTAGCCCTGTCAAAGGAGATTGATTGCCTTTGATTTGTCCCCTCTCCTCTCCTCTCCTCTCCTCTCCTATCCTCTCCTCCAACAGGTTCATGTTAAAGTATCAGTTCCAAAGGGCATCAAGTTTGTTGGCCATCCTGGAAGGCACCACCTTACCAGGAAGAAGTGTGTCGCACCTGGAGAGGCTACCCCCACATCCATTGTATTGTCTTTTACTGAACTGGGGTCGGCTAACATCACAGGTACCAGTCAAATGAATAATTTCCTCATGAATTTCTTGATTTCTTTATCAACTCTTACTTTGTTATTATTTTTACAAATACTATATTGTCAGGGTGAAAGTAAGTTTATATTCCTTTCCAAATGATTTTTCAATAAGGATATCACGAATATTTTGTTGTTATGTCATGACAATGCCATTGAAGTCATGAGGCAAATTCAGGTTAGTTGTTCGGGATATTCTTCACCTTTTGCAACACTGGAGAAAACACTTCTATCTCTGCATTCATGCATGTTTATTTTTGTTCAGTTGTATTACTCTAAAACATTCAGAACAGAACAAGTTTGTCTCCATACAACGCCATGAAGCAGATTATTGTATATATGCAGGACGAGCTATTTCACAGTATGTGCCAGAAGTGTTTGTCACATGTTTAGAAAGAAGGAAGTGGATCGGTGTTTGTTGTGAAAGAATGATTCAAGGTTTTGATGCTCATGTAAACAATGCAGATGAGTTCTGCATAATGAAAATAGCGTCATTTGAATTCTAAAGTGGAATGGCACTTTGACCAGGCTGTCAGTCCACTCAGTGTGATGCTTTACAAAAAGGCAAGCCTTTGAGTTAGGAGAGCTCTGCTGGCCAAGGAGCTGAGCTGTGTGTGATCTGGTCACCCACCCAGAGTTACAAACAGTCCCCTCCAGAGCGCATGTGACAACAAAGCAGGCTAGCAGTGGGGGAGCAACCAGAGCTGTGCTGTGACACTCAGTGGCATGTTGATGAGTTTGCAGGTCACTGGCGGTCAATGGGCCCCCCATGGCCCCACTCCTAGTCCCCTGGCCCCTTGTGTTTCCCTCTCAGTACACACACACAAAGGGACGCTATTGGCACAGGGCCACATTTCCAATGTGCTCCTCAGCAAGAGAACTAGGAGTCCTCTTACAGACATGTTTGTCCTTTGTAATGTATGTTATGAGCAATGACCACAAATGCCTGAAAGACAGCAGAGAGAAGGCCTCATGCAACTATTAGTGATCTGTGACTTCACTAACACGTGATAATGTTTTCCTCAAAACCCTCAATAATTTGAGGTTATGATATTTTTTTTATGACATCCACCCATAAAGAGGGACTTATGCTACTAATACAGACTCCTCCTCCTACTACTACTACCACCATTACTACGAGTAGTACAACAGATGGATGTGCCTTAAGATTAAAATTGGCAAACATCAAAACAGTAGTGCCCAGTATTCTCCAACTGCAATGTAGGTTCCAAGTAATATTGTTAAGAATTTTTCAGTAACATTAGTTCAATTTAAAGTGTCAGGAGAACCAAGCTGGTCCTGACACTGCCTGACTCCATTCATGGCTTTTAGTGACACTCCACAGACATTTTAGACAAGCAAAATGGGTGATATTGTGCCGTGACAGAAGTGAAAGAAGGAAAGCTGATTCTGTTCTGTGCTGCCCGATAGCTCGTGCCATTGCCTACAGTGAACCTAGCTGCTGTTCAGATGGAATTCAGACAGGGAAAACAGGCAACGATGTAGACGAAAGAAGGACCCCAACTGGCCTGGACTATGTTCGCAGGACTGTCCTGGTGGAGGTATGAGACCTGATATTGATAAATGTCACTTTATAAGGGAAGACTTGCTTTGTATATTGTAGTAATTATTGTATATAATAATGTATACCACTTTTCCTTATTCTTTCTTTTTTCTGTGACATCTTTCTCTTCTCCTCATCCTCCTTGCAGCCAGAAGGCCTACCCAGAGAATACACCTACAGTGTCTTCTTCTGTCCCAATGGTCAGTGCAGACACATTTTCCTCCATTATGTATTGATATACTGTATTATTATATTATATTCATATTCAAGAAATTAATGGAACCCCATAGTTTTCCAGCTGTATCCATTCCTTAGTTACACTTCTTAAATGTATTTATGCATAATATCTATACCAGTACATTATTAATACCGCAAATTTAACTAACCCTAAGTGCCTGAGTGTATTATGTATTTTTCATTGTCAGAGAGGATCCACATTTCCACCCCCAACAAGTATGAGTATCAGTATGTGAAAAAGCCCGCCAGGATGAACCAGTTCCAGGTTGCAGTGAAGACCCACAACGATGCCCATTTTGCTCTCTCTGCCAGCCCCCATGACAGTGCAGAGATGCTAGAGATCGTACTAGGAGGAAGGCAAAACACTCGCTCCTGGATCTCCTTGGGCAAGATGGGCGAGCCCCTGGTCAGTGCCAACACACCAGGCATCCTCTCCTGGGACGAGTTCCGCAGCTTCTGGATCAGTTGGAAGGGAGGCGTGGTACAGGTAAGGAGATAAAGGAACTGTAGAAGAAAATATTCTTGTACAACAGATTTGTGTTCAGATCATGAGTGGGCACTATGAAAAGAGGAGGGTGAAAAAGACTCACCAGGCCATGGGGTCTGTGTGTTAGGAGGACTGGCGCCACTTTTACTGGCTTGCCTTCCGGTAAGGTCACGCTTAACAGGCTGATGTCACTGAGGACACTCTGTGATCCATGGCCTGGTGCTAGCATGGCCCTCTCTGGCTGGCACCATGGTCCCCGGCCCCAGCCCTGGCATTAGCTTTGCACCATTCACCAAAGGCAGCAATTAAAAGCCCGCAGAAGAGCAATGCCTATTACAGTCCAATAGGATTTATTTATTTTCTTGGGGACGATGGCACTTTAGGGTGAATGAGCTGTGGGGCTTGGCCATGCATGGTCTTTGGTTTAATGTGATTACGAAGTTAAACTCTAGTACCAGAGAGGAAATGTTCTCTACATGGGTCTGTTTGTATGTTTTTGTTTGTGATTGTGTGTGGGAGGTGAGTGAATCACACTGGCGTCACTAATACTTGGCAGAGGGACACTATTAGTGCTCAGTGTGAGGGAGTCCGAAAACAGCACCAGTTGCTTTCTAAAGTGGGTTCACTGATTTGTAATGTTTTCTTGTTGACTGCTTTCTATTTCTGTGCAATTCTAGTTGTGTTCTTATCCTTATGGTGAGCAGTTGTGTTACGACTAAAGTGTACGAACAAGAAGAAAATGATGGACTGAAGCGTTTTCCTTTAGCCTGTCTGCATTACTCTCTCCAGGTAGGACATGGTTTACATCCATCCAATGAATCAATTATCCTCAACTCGGCGGGCCCATTCCCTGGACAGGTTTGACTCTTTTATGGCATTTATATACTAGTTCTAGTCATTTCTATTTGGAGATCATTTAAATAATAATGTTATTGTCCATCCAGGTGCGTCACATAGGCTTCTCAACAGGCTGGGGTTCAGTTGGAGAATTCAAGATCTGGAGGAAGGAAGACTCAGATGAGAACCACAATGAGGCCTTCACTCTGGGAGTTCCTCACAACATGGTTCCTGGATCTGAGAGGGCTACTGCATTTATGATTGGTATTACTACCGTATTATTTTTTTTTAAGCGACATTGACTGGTTTATTTTTTCCGTCATAGTCTTATCTACATCCATAAAACTTTGGCTTAAGTAGATCACTCAAGCTTTCATTTAAGTAGAACTAAAATACAGTACATTGTGTGGTGTGAATAACTAATGTCTGTGTGTGTGTATTTTTTTACATGTATCAGGGGATGTCATGGGGCCAACTCTTAATAACCTAGACAAGCTTTTGCGGCTGCCCTTCGGATGTGGGGAGCAGAACATGATCCACTTTGCCCCCAACGTCTTTGTTCTCAAGTACCTGCAGAAGACCAGGCAGCTCAGCCCTGAGGTGGAAAATGAAGCAACTGACTACCTGCTGCAAGGTAATGCAAACTTCCTCCCTAAGCTTTAAAAATACTTTCTCCCGCTCTCTTTACTTAATATCCTGTATCTTTTCGTAAGAAGGTTTTACATATACATGCCGTTGAGATTTGAGTTTGAGTTTTGGACATTTGATTCCTTGTAATTTTAATAATCTGTCTTTTAGTGATTTGTTCTCCCGATGTACTCACTGTAAATTGGTTTGGATATGATTGCCAGCAAAATGTTTAAAATGTAAAGATATTTATTATAAGCGTAGTATCAGTAGCACTAATCAGTTTTAATTCATACAAACTGTTATCTTGGACTACTGGTTTTGGACAAACCTGAATCAGTGATCCAATGTTTGTCACCGAGATGAAGGATGGCCTTTGGTACCACAGATTCCATCTGTCTTTCTCTACAGTCCACTGATGAGATAACAGATGGCATGTTTATCTGAAAGATGCACTGCATTCCCAAATCCCTGCTGACCTCCCTCCAGTTAGCTAGCAGCTTTTTAAAGGTGCTATATGTAATTTTTTTTTTTATCACTACATTGCCAACGTTGGCATTAACAGCTGTTTACTTACCAGTCTAAAGGAAAGTTGCAAGTTCTGCATAAAACTTCATTCCTTTATTTGCCAAGAGTTGTCTCCAGCAGTGGAAAGCAACGCCATTGTTAACTCTTGCTTCTATTTCTATCGCTTATTTCCTTCTACTGAAGTTAGCATGCTAACCGGCTAGCCCTGGCTTATCTCGTCTTGTAATACCACTTTGCAATGCTGAGTGACTGTAGCATCCGGTCTGCCCTCAGTCCAACATGAGAGGATGAAGAAGTAGTGCTGCCCAGAGGGTGTATACTAACTTCTTGTTTTGTAAACGCAACATGGCTGAAGCTCCTGGCAAGCCACCATTAACACCAGCAACACCACCGCCACCTGCTTCTGGTGAGAAACCAGGTTCGGTGGTAGAGAAACCTTACATATAGCACCCTTAAGCAGAAGAAACAAGGCTGTCAGGTAAGCTCTCAGAGGGTGCCATGAATCTCAACAAGTCAAATCCCTTCTAGCCCAACTCTGTTCAAAGTGGTTTCATGCTGAGAGGAAGGAACGTTTTCTAATTCCTGGCAAGTTGTATACTGTTGTTGGGTTTTCTGGAAACTGTTGGAGTCAAGTTTACCTTGGATAATGGATTTTGTTTGTGGAACTGTGGATTTTCTTGACAGAGGAGTCTTGGCCTGGCACTCAATGCTCTAGGTCATGGATTGGAACATGAAGCTGGATGTTTTTACTCAGAGTTACCCAGACCAGTCTTTTCTCCACTTCCTCTGTTTTCTCCACTTACCCATCGTAGTTCACTCACTTTCAGTAACTCTCCCTAGAGTTTTCCTTACGGCTTTACTAGGGGCAGGCAACCCTGCAGAATTGTGTGCATGCTTCGATCAGGTGGCAAAGTCCAAGAGATATTTTGTACCATCCTGACATTAGAAATGACATTAAGGATTACCTTAAACTGGCAGAATAGACTACTCCAAAAAAAGAAGCCAGAAAAAAAAAAAGCAAAATAAAACCCCTAAAGTACAGGAACAAATATACTATTATTTCCATATTAACCAAATGTTGTTTTGTGTTTTTTTTTTTTGTTTTTTTTGTTTTTTTTTTAAGAAAATGTCTTCCTTGTGGTGGAGTCACCCTCTTATATCACAGTGTGGGTCACCTGGACACCGTATCGTAGTTACTCTGTTATAATTGCATAATCACAATGACTAGTGCAAAGCGCTTCATCATGTGTGCAACAACAACAAGGGCATGTCCAAGCACACTTGGTATTTTCGTTCATACAGTTAGGCGCAGCTCTCTATGCACAAAAGAGCTGGGTGAAGTCTACATCATTTGCATGTAGCTCATTGCACCTCTTTTCCCAATTTTGTACTTTGTGCTTTGTGCAGTCCATAAAAATAACAAATGAATGGCCAAGGGGCATTTCAAGGTCAAGACAATACCACATGTTGAAGTGCTGCTTTTGCCAGTCTTTGCACCACCTGTAAAATATAGCCCAGAGTTCAGTCTCACCTTGTTGCTTCTGGGTTCCTCTGCCTGAACTTCAAAGATCACATTATGGAAGAAACTTTGGTTAAAATTGTGAGGCCTTTATAGAACATTAAATACAATTTACTTTAAATTCTTGAGTAAGTTTTTTTTTTTTGAGTCTGTTTTTTAACAAAGTATCTGCAGTGATGGATAGAAAATTTTTCAGTTGGATTTCCTACAGACTCTACAGATTCGACTTGAAAAAATGTGTAAATAAGTTTTGGTATTTCCGAGGAACTGTTCTTGCTGCATGTGTCTCTCCCACCACCTATCCCTCTCTTTATTCTTATCCAGGCTACCAGAGACAACTAACCTACAAACGGCAGGATGGATCCTACAGTGCCTTCGGAGAGAGGGATTCCTCTGGCAGTATGTGGTAAGTCATTGTAGGGGTAAGTGTTGAAGTTTACACAACTCATACCAGCCAAACTACGCTTAGCTGTAGCCACATTCTTCAGCTTTAACTTAGGAACATAGATTACTGGCCAAAGCAATGAAGTTTTTATCAGCATCTCAGTACACTGTACTCAAATTAATCTATTCCTGTTGGTGTGTTTAAATCACTGGTGAGTTTTTCCTTTGAGTGTTTATTTCATGTTTACACTCTCAGGGGGTAGGCAGGCAGACAGAACCATCTCATAATATTTATAAAAGTGAAATCAATGCTCTCAATGGGGAGCTCCACTGCTTGCATTTTGAGGCCAACGCACAATGTGCATACTTCTGGTTGATTTACGAGCTGAGGTGAGTATTATGATATTTAATAGAGCTAACACTGTGAAATAGCAGGTTACATAAACGACAGAAGATCGTAAACAAACTGCATAATTGGATCCCTGAGGTAGGCAAAGCTGTCAAAATTTATTTGCAGTTAATCAGGGTTCATATCCGTCGCACTGAGTGGACTCATGCTGATTTGGCCCCACAGACAAACTCTTAATGCCACTATTGGAGACACTGTTATAAGTTGTCTGGAGCCACCTTTTTTTGACATGGCCTAGAAAATAGAAGTGGTGCATGCCTTTTAATGACTCACTACCTGGGTGTAATTGGTAACATTAAACTTCCATGGAAACCTTGAACACTTCCCTGATGGTTGTGAGAGGATATGAGGATGTAACAAGCAGTGGTTTGGAGTTTTCCTTGGCACCCAGGCCATCAAGTGTGGGTTGTGGGCACAAAGCAGATGTTGAACCTTCAGTAAACCTGCATCAGACACTTTATGAATCCATCAACAACATGTTTGCATCCAAAACAAGCCCAGCTTTTGTTATGGTTCCAGAGTTCACAAGTAAAGCAGTGTATTTACTGCCTGCTTAAAAGCACCCGTAATGCAGTGTTAATGTATTCCAGCTTGTAAAAATGTATCTGAGTGGAAATTGACAGATTCTGTTGAAAAGACTGAACATAATGACAAGGGTTGGCAGTAATGGTTTGGTGTGCAATGCTAGCCATCTCTGCTGCAAAGGCTGTTAACACCGCACAGAGTGGCTGAAAGTTCACTGACTAAATGCAATTCAGAAGAGGAGACACTAAGTGGGTTATTGAGTAGGTTTTTAACCCCTTGCTCCTTTTTATGTGGAGTTGAATGAAAACTGCCTGCTATTTTGCAAATACAGTAATAGAGACTTAAGGGAACTTTGTGGTTGGGTGTGAGTTTGTGCATACATGCATGGGTTTTTATTGTTATACTCTTGAAGACCTTGCACTGACTACATTTATTCCCTAACCTCTGACCCCAACTGTAACCCTTTTAACCACATGCCTAACTGTAAACCTAATCTTAATTTCAACCTTACCCTTAACTCCAAACTTGAACTATAGATTCACTCTTTGGATTTTATAATCTTTCTTTTCATCTTCTACCATTATCCTCAGCAAGACTCATGATGTTTTTACACTCAGACAACATCCCAGCCCTCCGTTCTTACCATATATAGCCCTTTGAAACCTTCATACCATATTTTAAAATACCAGTCCAAGGTGACAGTGCATAAACTCTCTCACAAACCTAGTTAAAAAGACAATTTTCTAATAAAGGAAGCTTTCAACTTTCCTTATGTTCTTACATATTACCTAACAGAGAAAGATCTGTTTTCAACTAAAATAAAAAATTGCTTTTAGCAAACTTGTCAAACGTTTGCTCCCTCCTTTTATAATTATCTTTAAGAGTGGGGCAGTGTATTTTTCATTTTCTCTGACAGTCTCAGTCCTTGGCTCTACAAGTTGAGGCTGGCATGGCATTTTTGTCTGCCCTAAGACTGATCTGACAGCGTAAGCAGGGTTGGGGGCTGAATACCAGAGATTGAAAGTACTGATATCTGCTTCTGTATTAACCTAATATCTATTTCATACCTGTGCCAAAATGGCAAGCTAACGTTTCTTTCTTTCTTTTGCTATAGCTTGGCTATAGAGTCATTGTAGAGTTGTGTATTTGTAAAAATAAATCCCTCCATGGTTTTTATGTTTTCTAAATATTAAATCATGTAGGCTTGTCACAAAGCTGTCCTCCACAGACAGCGAGAAATGATCAGCCACAGGGAAACATTTGTTAACATTTTACTAGTGTCTTTATTTAATTTCCCCAATTTGATCGCAATAGTGGCAGCAGTAGCACCTAATCCATGATTTCATCCCTAACTCTAACCCCTCATTAGCAATATTTTGTCGTAGTCCAGTTTAAGTAAGGCACCTCTGGGAGCTTTCTGAAACAACACGCCAACAGCGTCTCAATACTTTAATGCAAAAAAATACTTAAAGAGGAGTCAGGAACACTTTCTCCAAGTCTAACTCATAACATTCCCCTTTAATCTTATCAACCTAGGCTATATCATGAAGCACATTCATGTATTGTCTTTAAAAAAAAACTTCAGATTTACCCTTTGAAGTATGGAGCTGGATAAGGGTAGCTCAGAGAGGGGATCTGGGAGTGAGAAGTAAGAAAACTGGAGAAGGAAAAAGTGATAGGGGAAGAATCAGGAGAGGGTGACCCCAGCCAAGGGCCGAGTGGTGGAAGCGAGCCTGTTTAGTGCTTCCTTCCTTCCCCAAACTAAATCACATTTACACTTTTCCCAGTACCTTTCCCCGGGGCCCGACATTAAAGCCTGTGACACGATATTACTTAACATTATAAAAATTCCAACAGGCTTGCAGCTTTGTCCCTAGTTTTGTCTCTGGGGAGGAATAACATCCAGGTTTCAGCCAGGGAAGATTTAATGTTTTGCTTTATGAGAGCAAAGTTCTTTTTTCCCTACTCATCTCCCCTGGTGCTCTTAGTTGGATTGTGCTCTCACTTATGAGCTGCGTTGAGAAACCAGAGCATGACCTGTTTGTTTATTTCTTCATTTCCATCTTGTGTTTCTTTCTTTTTATGGTAAGCAGCTTGCCTCATCCTATAAGTCAGTTGTGGTCAAGGGTGCTGTAATGGAATGTCATGCTGTCAGGAGTTGTTCAAAGACTGCAGCTTTCGACCACTACCGGGAGGTCTGTTGTTTATGGATGAGTGTGTGTTTATTAGCTCAGCCGTGTCCCCTAGGGCTGACCTTGGCCTTTCTCTGTGATTCCCCTGGTCCTTCTACACCGTGGCCCACTAAAACCACAGCTCATAAACTTTCAGTTGCACTCCCAGGCCAGCCAGATTCACAACCTTCGTCCCTGGGATCTGTGTTTGTATAAGTTGCGGAATGCTTTTGGGGAATCTCCGACTCACATGCAGAAACATACTTGATTGGCCTGTGTGAGATTTCACATTCTCAAGAGCACAGCTGCCACATCCTGTAGCGGTGATCAAACCCTGCCGCACCCATCTTCTCCCCTCCTCACTTCCTCTCTTTTCTTTTTCCATTTCATCAGATCCGTCTATACATACCAGTCTTCTTGACAAAAACATCCCTCCATCTACACTCTTTACTATCAGCCTCCCTCCTCATCTGTTGACAGACTTAAAAAGTGTGACCAGTTGAAAAACTTCTCACTCTGCTGAAAAAGTGATTGCTTTCAAATTCTTGATAGTTAGCTATTTTTTGGGATGTGCCAGCACATGTTTTAAAGAATCTTTGATTATCACCCCTCTCTTATCTCCTTCCCTTTTCCTTTACCCTCACCCATTTTTATCTGTCTCACCCCTCCACCTCCATTTCTCCTTCCTCTAGGTTGACAGCGTTTGTGCTGAAGTCTTTTGCTCAGTCTCGGGGTTTCATCTTCATTGACCCCGAGGAGCTTCGGGCAGCCAAGTCCTGGCTCATAAAACATCAACGGGATGATGGCTCTTTCCCTGCCATGGGACGCATCCTCAACAAAGACCTGCAGGTAAGCCTGTGTCTAATTGGATGTGGGACGAGGGTGGAGTTAAAAGCAGAAAAAATCTTGATGAACAAGAGGGATTGGTTCTTCCTCCCTGGGACAATGAAACTATGGATTGGGACTGGACTATCAGGGTGGCATTCTTTAAACTTATTGTATAAATCTACATCGCTCTGTATGATTATGTTTTCAGTGTGTTTGTGTGTCAGGTGAAAGCTAATTTTGCAATGTTGCTGAGTTGTTGTTTACTACACTGCCTTTTCAGGAGGCAGAAACCTTCGAACTCAGTGCCAACCCCTTAGCTGCCTTAGAATCTATGGGATTTAATGAGATGAACTTTTGAATGAAATATTCTTCAGACTTCTGCAAATATGACGAGGTGGAGAACTCTACGATGTGAAAGTAAATGAAAGCTAATGTGTGATTTTGTCCACAGGGAGGGATACATGGGAAGATCTCACTTACAGCTTATGTGGTAGCAGCTCTCTTGGAGACAGGGATAACCACAGAGGTAAGCAGTCAGGCAAAACAGTAGGTCACTGCAGTCTGTGCCTCTCACACCACAGTCGCTCCTCAGAGTTGAGCTTTCGATGGACCAAATAGTGTTTAATTTGGCAGTACTTAAACCCACTGAAAAAAAAAACGAATTAAAATGTTCCACTTTGCCACACTGAATGCAGTGCTGTAAATTTCAATTTATGATTTCAGTGGGTTAAAAGGAGAAGGTCTTATAATCGTGAATAGCAACACATAGTGCGCTACATGTCCCTCTTAAACCACTTACTCCTGTAGCCCATCCTACTAGCCTGGGTCGTGTGTGGACGTATCGCTGCATTCCTGATAGTGGTGAAGATGGATGTGCTGGCAGTCAGCCTACTCATATTTATTATGCCCCAGTGCTGCTAATCTAATATCTAATCACGTTTTGGACTACTTCAAAAGATTTTGGCTGACATGTAGAGACAATTGAGTCCCATTAAAGACACCTAGGCTGCATTCCTCCCTTTATTCTCTGTTTTTGGCTTGCTTTTCGTTACTCTCTTACTAGTAGCCATCCTTAATAATATATCAACTTCACCATGTGTGCTGCTCAGTCAAAGATATTGGAAAGGGAAGAGTTACAATAAAATTCTGCCAGAGTGTCCTTAGCTTGTATTGGAAATTCCTGCAACATATAAGCCGCTAAACATCTGATTGTCTTTGTCTTTGCTCTCCATTTGTTCACATAGTTTGCTCTTTATTTAGCATTTCCTCTCCCTGGCTCCTCTCCATCCGTCTGTCTCTCCTCGTTTCCTCTGCTATCTATCCCAAAGGGCTTCTTCTGAGAATCTGTCCTTTTACAACTGATAAAAACTGAAAAGGTATCCTTCACATCAAAGCAGAAACTCCATCCCCCTTCCAATTTCACTTAATTAAAAGATGACTGCTGCAATTACAGTGAGTGGCTCTGGAGACCTATCATCTCATGAATGAGAGGGAAGGTCACATCTGCATGAGATGAAAGTAAACTGTCAACTTTTTAATGGCCAAAATGAATGTTTATTCAATAACTGTATCTAAGCAGAAGAGAGGGTTGTGAGTTTGGACAGGGCGGCCTCTAAACAGTTGAACATGGACAGAAATGTTGATGACAGTGTGTGTGTATATGTCTCTCTGTGTGTGTGTGTGTGTGTGTGTGTGTGTGTGTGTGTGTGTGCGTGCGTGCGTGCGTGCGTGCGTGCGTGCGTGTAATGTCATGTAAGGGGCATATCTAATGATCCCTGTGGGGGGAATTAGATTGCAGCGGCAGATAAGACAGAATATAATACAAGGAAAAGGTCACTACTGTACAAAAATGAAAGAAACTCTATCTTCTGGATACAGCCATCGCACCACCATTCACAATTTTCAGTTTTATCAGATGAGTTCACTGCTTTTTTTCAGCGGTATTTTGCACTGTGGCAAAGCTTCTGTCAAAACCATTCTGAACTGTCATTTTCCCAGTGTAAACATTCAGTCTACATGGTATGTGTGTGTGTGTGTGTGTGTGTGTGTGTGTGTGTGTGTGTGTGTGTGTGTGTGTGTGTGTGTGTGTATAAATATATATATATATATGTATTTACATATATAACAATATATTTGGGAGCACCATAATAAAGCAAACTGTAAGTAAAGTTTTGAATGCTGTTTTATTATTTTAACCAGTTACTCAATGTATTACTTGGATGTGAATGTGTGCGACACTGGTGGGAGAAGAAATATACATAAATGTGTTCAGGTGTGCAAATTTGCAGCAAATATGCTACTCATGTGACTATTCAGAGAAAAACTGAGTTTCCCAGAAATGTCTATTTTTTAATTTGGTACAACAATACCGAAACAGAAAATTCTGTTTTGCAAAGTCCATCTCAGACACGTCTTATAAGCTGTTGATCATTACCACTACCACATGTTCATCTGTTTGTCCCGTCTGATCCAGGAAGAGAAGGTGGCAGTGGCCAAAGCCAAGGATTTCCTGGAGAGCAACACCTACTCTGCCGATGACCCTTACACCACAGCCCTGTCTGCATACGCCTTGGCTCTGCTCCGCAGCCCTTACGCTCCGCTGGCCTTGCGCCGCCTCAACCACATGGCCATCACTCAAGGTACTGCCACACTCATCACTGTGAGCAACATGATTAACAAGTCACTGGAGGCTCGTTCATTCAGTGCTAAGTACTGGACAACAGATGTATGAACAGGTGACAAGCAAAGACCAGATGCTGAATGAAAGTGGTTTGTAAACAACAAGACTAATGCACCAGAAAAAATCACAGTGACAAGATACTGAAATGTAGAAATAAATGGATAATTTCTTTGATCCGGTCTTTGCAACAGCACAAAAGAGCTACAGAAAGGAGTGAGACAGAAGATATAGGACAGAAACAACTGTGAAAGTAGCTGCTTTAGTCCTCAGCAGTAGTTGGATTCACTCCTCCCTTTCCCTTTCTTTTTCTTATCTCATTTTTGGTTTCCTTTTGCCATTTCCTTCTCTTCCTCTTGACTGAAACTTTCTGCAAGTTTTTGCAGATTCGACTTGAGTTGAGGGGAATACAAAAAGGTTCTTATTTGATCACGGTCATTTTATTTGCCAAGTACAATGAAGGTACAGGGATTGGTTGCATAGTTGCTGAAAGATTCACACAATTAGGATAATGATACAATGAGTCATATGATACAGGATGTTCCACTTGCACCCTATCTGTCTTTATCTCACTTTGTCTCTGCAGATGGACTCACCCACTGGAGTCTGACAGGTAGCACTATGACGGATGAGGACACATTCATGGGCTTCAGTGATGGCCTCTCTCAGTCAGGTATACTTTACATCCATTAATATAACCTCTCTACTGGAAATACCTGATACCCATTCCTTTAATTCCCCAAAATAAAATGCAGAGTCCGAATAAGAATCTTCACAATCAATTCTTGTTTTTTCCCAGTGGTGTCAGCAGAGGTGGAGATGACAGCCTATGGTCTACTGACCTACACCCTCCTGGGGGATGTGGCTTCTGCCTTGCCTGTGGTCAAATGGCTCTCCCAGCAAAGGAATGCCTTGGGTGGCTTCTCCTCCACACAGGTAGCCCTATTTCTCTGGCTTCTCCTCTCTTTTGGACCACACACTTATAGCATTAATAATGTAAAATTGACTTTTCTTTTTCTTCAATCGTCCTCTGCCAGGACACGTGTGTGGCTCTGCAGGCTCTGTCAGAATACGCCATCCTGTCCTATGTGGGAGGAGTCAACCTCACCATCTCACTGGCCTCCACCAACCTCGACTTCCAGGAAACCTTTGAACTCAACAGGGACAACAAGAAACTCCTTCAGAGTGCCAAGGTAATCGCATCCAAGGAATACAGTGAATAGTATAAATCCTTGGTGTTGTTGTTTTTTTATGGCAGGGCGGCTCCTTAGTGTTTTTGTGTGCAGATGAGGCACGCTTCAAATTGTTTGTCTAGGTTGACAGCATGTTATCACCATTAATTGTAAGTTCTATTGACAACTGCCAGTACTTCAGAGAGGAAATTTCACTTAAGGGAAACCCCTGCCTTTTAACGCAATTTAGAAACTTTTCCCTCTTGATTACAGTGATGATGAACAACTATGTACCCCAGCCAACCTCTGGCATTGAACATTAATCTTGATGTTTCCATGTCCGGCTGTTTAGTAGCCAGAACCTTTTAACACTGCCAAACCAAACCAGGCTGGATTTCCCAAAAGCACCTAGTTGCTCTGTTGATTTAATAGCTGTGTTTTATTGGCCTGTTTGCCCACACATTACAAACTTGACAGTCTGGGCGCAAGCTACCCTTGGCCAGGACACTGTGGCGCTTGGTCAACGCTGTTGTGTGCGTATAACAGCTCTGTGACCTAGAGTGGTTCAGGTGAGAGTGCGGTACATTCTCTCTGCCGGGCATGTTCCTCCGCTGTGATTAGTGGTGTCAGCTTAATTGGGGGCAATTAAGCCCTGCTGGTTAGTAGCCAGGGAACCACTAGTGGCAGTGCAGCAGCCTACAGCATTCATTCACTTGATAAATGACTCACTCACCTCTCCTTGCCCCCTCTGACTCTCTTTGTTTCTTCTCTTTCTTTTGTCTCCCTCTTTTTTTTCAGATCCCCAGTATCCCCACAGGCCTTTTTGTGAGCGCCAAAGGAGAAGGCTGCTGTCTCATGCAGGTATTGTAGTACTACACACACAAGCTTACACAGACAGACACATTTGCAGTCTTGAACATTGCCCAAAAAGGAACTGTAATGTTATGCTTACTGCGCTGGCTCACAGCAAGAATCTCCCTGCAGGGGAGAGTCAGTTGCTGTCGCCCCATAATGCCCAAATTCCTCCCTGTAAATTGGAGTAATCTGGTAGAGTTTAGCCGGTTGTTTTGGAATGTGTTGATCATTCCTGTTGATTTCTGCAGTCCCCTGGACAGGATGCTCTTTACTTCTACCTTTTCACAGACAAACAAAAACTTTTTTCATAAACAGTAGGAGTCATATTTCGTCTTTGTTGGATGATATTCTGTCCTCTCCCCTTATCGACCATGTCTAAACGTTTGTCTGGTTTAAAACCAAAAAAGGCATGAATGAAAAAGCGTGCGTGATCAAAGTTGGAAGTTTACATCCTGTTTGCAGAAACCTGTATGTGAGATACGACTTGATTTGATGGAGGCAGACCCAGATAGAGCAGCGGATGTTGTGTTCTACCGTGCAGTGCCTGAAACGTCTTCCAACTTGTTCTCCTCAGCAAGTTTCTCACACACAAACACACAATTTCTTTCTTTACACCTCTCTCCCTCTCTACTTTCCCTCCATCCACACCTCTTTGTGCGTCAACACACCTCTCTGACAGCCCCTCAGGCCAGCAGCACCTGGGCTCTAATGAAATACAAGAACAGGGCTATCAAAGAAACCTGCCTGTGTATGTGTTTGTAGACACGCTGTATGTCATGAGTATACGTCCTGTGCCTCGGGATTATTATTTAGTAGGTTTGCAAAGGTCTCAAATCACACTGGATGATTTATTCAGAATTTGTACAGTTCTGGCAATAATAATCTTCTGTGAAATTAAAAAGAGTGTCAAAGCAGTGAGTTGTCCTCAGGCTGAAATAGTAGTCTGCTGAATGCATGTCTTGTGTCCAGTGAATATGATTTGTGGTTTATGCTTTAAAGTGCTGCCTAAGTCTTTTTTTTTTTCCCCCCGCTTTTCTAGTTTTTTCAAGGCCGGAGGTCCTAAATATTTGAACTCTTGAGTAGTTTGTTGCCAATCTTTGATGCCAAAACTTGTGTCTTTCATATAGCTGTCAAAAATGTCTTTAATTAATTTTTCTTTCTTCATACAAAAATATTGTTTTACAAAATAGCTTCCTCAAAGGAAGACCTGCTTTGATAGCAGACATTGTGACAAACCATCAGCTCTGTGTCTCTATGTCAGAACTACACGCGGTGTCTGCTTGTTATTAGTTATATCCTCATAGGAAAAAATAAACCTACAACCACTGAAAGGCGAATATTGGGAGTACCAGTTCAAGACCTAATGTCCTAAAACTTGTCGTGGCATCAAGGAAGAAGTGAGTCACCACAGTCAGTAAGATTCATCCCCTGGGAACCATAAATGTCTGAACCAAATTTCATGGCAATCCATCCAATGTTTGTTGAGATATTTCACTAAAAGACAAAAACGTCAGCCTGCTTGTGGTGCTAATGGAAAAGATGGAGAATTAGCAAAGTCAGTAGGCTGGGGACCATAAATGTCTCTACAAAATTTCATGGAAATTCATCAAATAGTTGTTGAAGTGTTTCAGTTTTGACCATTTTACCAGGCAGGGATTGCAAACCACGAAACAACCAAGACAGTGAAAGTAAATATCAATTCAGTGGGCACAGGACAGTCCTGTCAAAGTGAGTGTTTGTGAAAAATCTAATTTCATAGCTGAGTACCATGATTACAAAAACCTGTCCACCTGTATTTTTTTCCTTTCGATCCAGTCAGGCTGCTCAATTTGAGCATTTAAAGTCTCAGTTTCATGGATAACATTCCTCCCACTGCTCTCGTTCTGTATCTATAGATTGATGTGTCTTACAACGTACCTGACCCAGTATCCAAGCCAGCCTTCCAGCTCAAAGTGGACCTGAAAGAGCCTTTTCAGGAGCGACACCTGCAGCCCCCCTCCTCCTCCTCATCTTCCCGTCATCCTTCCTCGCGCTCCCGCAGCCGTGCTGAGAACCGCTCTGAGCTCAACCGGAAGCGCCGGGCACCCATCGATGACGATGACCCAGCAGCCCACCAGGACAAAATGGACTTCCACATCTCCCTAGAAGTTTGTGCCAGGTAGAACACTTACTCTGTGTACAAATAAAGAAGTGGGATTTTGTGCTCAGCTCTACTGCTCTCAACAACCTATCTTCATCCCGACCACAACGCTCTGTCTAGGTGGCTCCATTCAGGCTCGTCCAACATGGCTGTCATAGAAGTTCCCATGATTTCCGGTTTCCGAGCAGATGTCGAAAGTCTAGAAAGGGTAAGTAATCACATTAACACGCAAGCATACACTTTGCCAATAGTTTAGAGACTGTACATCATTGTAGTCATACACAGATCCATATATACCAATTGGCTATTGTTGTTGATCATGCTGGCTCAGAGATTGCTAGACAAGTGGTGCAAGTAGTCAGGCAAGTGGCCAAACCAGAAGATAGGTAGAAAGAAAGGCAGATCCATCCACATCTGGAGGCCATTTAATGAAAAGCAGTATGTCATGGAATTTATCTGAGTCCCGTTTCCTTTGGAGACCCCGGACTCACGTGTACATGTTCAAACCCACACAGGATGCCTCCTTAAACAAACACACACATACTTTGGATATGAAGCATTATCCCTGTGGTATAGTGGAACGTGTTTTGATATAAATATTTGTCGGAGCAGGAGGGAGTCCATGATTTACCTGACATTCCCTTCATTTGTTGTTTAAAGTTGTTGTTCAGAACAGCTCCCGAAGGTTTCCTTCAAATGGGGACAGGTCCTCTAAGCACGGTGTCTTTTGTACACGGGCAATGTAAAGTATTTCATATGGCTGTACGTGTGGGCATGTGTTCGAAATTTTCACGGTCACCAGAGTGATCATTAAGATGAGGGTCCTTTTATGGTGGTTTTTTAGGTATGATGAGAGAAAGCCCAGCCAGCTCAGGCCCGTGGACTTACAATGTCTCAGGGTCAGAGGCCACCGGGCCTCTCTGGGCCTTCAAGACCAAACACACTCTCACCTCACTGGGCCTCATGAGGTACAGACTTACAGAACACTTGTATACTTTACAAAGGACAGAGGAAAGAGACGGATATACTGTAATAAACACAGGACTGAATTAAAGGAATAGTATGGGTAATATATATGGGTGAATTTAGAAGTGGCTACACTGATGGAGAGTGAGAGAAAGTGAATGTAAATCTAAAGGCTGGATCCAGGTCAGCTCCCCAGCCACCCATCAGAAGCTTGTCCCTCATTACTAGACAGTTATAGGATCTTAGTCTGCAGGCTTCCACCTCTAAAAGAGCCACCTCTCTGGCTACCTGGGGAGATGTTAAACACGCACACACATACATGCACACATATACTGCTGAGAGTGTGTCACTTGAGGCTGACCTGAATTGTAGTGGCTAACAAGCTCAGTTTACACCCCTGCTGGCCTCCCTTGGAGTTTTACTGCTGCCTGCCCGACTTCCACTTACATTCCTCAATTTATGGTGGCAGGCTTGGCTTCTACAGTCATGTCTAGTTGCTTTCATGGATGCTGTAGTCATGAATGATTAGCCCGGTGACTGACTGGGAGCCACCACAGCCATAGCTTCTTATCAGCCAATATAATGAGCTTTGTTTAACAACCCAGAACACACTGTGGGTATAACATTGAAGCTATGGGAGTTCATTGACAGTTTTTAGTTGCTAAATCGAAAAACAATGCTTTTGTAAACAGAGACCAATTGTATAGTGTGTGTGTTTGAGAGAGAATGTGTGCGTGTGTCTCGGTGGCGCCAGCTCAGGCTGAGCGCCTCATAAACCCCTGCTGTCAAAAGGCTGCCACCTTTGACAGAATGAAAAATCCCCCTGTGGGGGGAATTAACTCTGCTGGCTCTCTATACACACTCCCAAATTGCAGTAAACAGCTTCCTCATTACTCATTCATACACTTATATTTACTAGAAATGGCCATGCATGTCTAACCCAACTATGTATTTGTGCACGGGGTTCACAAAATACCAGACACTCACTTAGTATACAACTCTGATCAGGTGATCCCAGAGGAAAGTTATGATCCCTTGTTGATTTCAACTAATATTAGCCAAGCCAAATCCATTATTGGCAACCTGTACATTTTCCAACCCAGCCGTCATGTCATGGTAGATTGCAAATGGTTTGCACTGCAGTTGTGGTTCACAGAGCACAGTCAAATGCAGACCATGTGGACTCTGACAGGGTGGTAAGGGCACTGTACAAAATATTGTGTTTATACTTCAGTCATAAACTTTACATGTAGGCAAAGGGAAGTACACCAGTCAAAAGAATTATGACAGTTAAGATCCAGGATTGTGCAAAATGGGATGCTCCTTAGTATCAACATGTCCAAATGGCTTGTGGGACCATTAGGACATGTTAATCCAAGGCTACTTTAGTTAAACCTGGGTTTTTGTTATTTGTTTAACACTTTATATTTAATCTCCTGTTAATAGTAAACCCTGATTAGCATGAGGTGGAGCTGTCCAGTCCGCTGTGGTGCTGATTAATGTCCATGTCCATGTCCATGGCAACTACATACACTCAGTTGGTAGTTGATTAGGTACACCTAGCTTAAACGAACACACTCTAAAACAGCAGTCCTGCAGTAAATCCTACCCTCATGAAAATTGTAATGTTCAGTTTTTGTCAAAACTGTTTTAGAGAGATGTTGATTCAGGTTCATGGTCAATTTTTGGAGGCTGTAGTTTGCGGTGCTGTCGAAATGCATTCATCATGTGTTTCTATTATTTTGTCCACAGTATTCATATCAATGAGGGTAGGTTAAAAAACAAAAACCCCTCTCATTTTAAATGAAGATGCTTGCATGTTATTTCTTCAGCTGGTTTCCAGCACTAGGTTTTCACAAAGTAACTGTTGTGATGGATCTCATTAGTATTAAAAAAATATTTCCCACCATAAGGCTTCACCATGGAAATTAATGACGCAAAAACCACAATATTCCAAACCATTTCCAGGACTAAGGCAAGAAAATCTACAAGTTTGACTTTACACAGCAGATTTGCTACAGTCCAGTTCTGTTTGAGTGTTTTTCTACATACTGAGCCCGGTCTGCTTGTTTCTTCCTCAACAGCTGCTGATGGATAAGAGAGTGGGTCTAAAGAGATATGAGCTGAATGGGAGAAAAGTGTTGTTCTACTTTGATGAGGTGAGTTTAATCCAGACTCCTCACTGCCGTGTCAGTCAGGGGTGTGCACATGTGAAAGCATACTGTAGTGATGGAGGATGAGGAGAAAGGTTTTCATCAATGTTTGCACATGGTTGGGGAGTATTTTGAGTGTGTATTAATGTCCATATTTGCAACTGTCTTTGTTTGCATGTGTTTCTGGGTGTTTTTTAAGTATTTTTTTTTCTGTGTTTGCCACCCCTTCTTAGATTCCCAGCCAATGTATGACGTGTGTGGCCTTTCAAGCTGTCAGGGAATACATTGTGGGCAAGACAGCGCCTGTTCCGGTCAAGATCTATGACTACTACGAACCAGGTGTGCCTCTGATGAATATTTTAAGTACTGCTCTTTAAAGAGTTACAAAGCAGGAAAAACGTCCAACTCACCATGATTTATGAAGTGGCTTCTTTTTTTGTGGAAATTGGAATTTTTTTTTAAGTTTATGACCTAGTCATGGTGAGCGTCATCATTGTTTTGTCTGTGTGGATGTGTGAACGTGCTGGTGTGGGTCTCTGCTTGCTGTGCAGCCTTTGAGGCCATCCGGTTCTACAACGTTAGCGAGAGCAGTCCACTAGCACGGGAGCTGTGTGATGGACCTACTTGCAATGAGGTGGAGAGTTCAACCAATCAGTGGATAGGTGAGATTTATTCCATACACTTAATGGTACACAGACACCCCATTTCTCTCAGTCTCTTATTTTATTTATTTATGTATTTATTTGTTTGTTTATTTTTGCAGGTTTTGTGCAGGCAAACCAGTGCAACAACGTGTTTGGCTGTCTGGAGGAGAAGCAGTTTGAACGTTGCACTTGCTACAGGGACTGCGGTTATGATGGGGAGCCAGTTTGTGGGTCAGATGGGCAGCTCTACCAGAACCAGTGTCAGATGGAGGTCTTTGCTTGTCGAAATGGGACACGCATCAAGCAGGTTCCACTGTCCCAGTGTTCTCACAGTAAGAGCTCTCTCATCGCACAACACCTGACATTACCTGGACTTCGGGCTTACTTCAGTCAGGCTCCATAATTCACTCATGATGCCGCTTGTAGTACTATAACCTGGTTCCAGACGTCTGAATCTCCACCCACATCTCAGATTTGTTCAAAGATTCAAATAGGTCTACCGGTTGGAGAAATAGTCGACCAATCAGAGCGTAGTAGACAGGAGCAGAGATGTGGATTTTATCTTCCTACATATTTAACTATCTATCTGTAGACAGGTGACAAATTGAAGGAAAAACCAGAAAACATGAGTGGAGAAACAATGGGTGCAGATGCTTCCACACATTTGCTCTGCATAGTACAATTAAGCAGTTAACATTCAATCATGCTCTGTGCCATGCATAAAAATACTGAGCAGGTCCAGTTGATTCTGATTTTGTATCAGGATGGCAAGAGGAACAATAGCAAGTGACTCTGACCAAGGGTTCATTGTTGGGGCACCGATGGCGGGAGCTTCAGTCACAGACTGTTCCACTGGCTACTATTTCAATAGGAACAGTGACTAAATTGTTATCTGCATTTAGATCCACGGGAAAGACGTCAGTAAATAGAGTCAGAAACTGTGGTCGACAGCACACGTTTGATGACGGTGATGCTTGTGCTTTAGTGTGATATATAAGGAAAAAAGAAGAGCAAATCCTCCTCAGGTGACTGGAGAACATCCATGTAGGTCATGATCAGACTTCATCTGCAAGAACAGTCCGTCGACAATTATATAGAGAGGGATAATATAGTAGAGATGCAGTGCATAAACCCCTCATTAAAAAAAATGAATGCACATTTGAGATTTCAGTGGTGCTAAAACCACTAAGTCATTCTTCACCAGATTTTCGACACGTGGGCGAGTGCCTGTGTGGCGTACACCAAGACAACAGTACAGGCTTGAATGCTTGACCCCCACAGTGAGCGGGACCAGTGGCTCTGTTACGCTGTGGGGGGCATTTTGTTGGCATGGTTTGGGTCCACTTGTCCCCTTAGAGGAAAGAGTCACTGCAAATCAATACAAAGATTTTTTGATTGATCACCTTTATCTTATGATGAAATATTTCTATCCTGATGGGAGTGGTCTCTTCTAGGATGACAATGCTCCCATCCATAGGGTAGGAGGGGTCACTGAATGATTTTGGACCGATGTGTTAGAAAGCTCTCTCCACCACTATCATCAAAACACAAATTGAAGGAATATCTTTTGGAAGAATGGTGTCCATCCCTCCAGTAGAGTTCAGAGACTTGTAGAATCCATGCCAAGGCGCATTGAAGCTGTTCTGGCAGCTCGTGGTGGCCCAACACCTGACTGAGACACTTTATGTTGGGTTTTCCTTTAATTTGTCACCCGCCTATAGCTATATTCATGAAAAACAGTGTCAGAAAAATGGTGACAAATTTGGAAGAGATTGGCACAGTAGTACAAGTTGTTGTAAGTTAGTGGCAGCTTTAAATCTGCATTTTTTTTTTTTTTTGATCAGCGTGAAAAAGTGAATTGCTCCTAGCAACCGATATGGCAGCTTCCAGGTCAACGGAAATTGACACTGGCCGGAGGGATATGTCATACACTACTGATTGGTTAGGGCAAAACAACACAAGAAATTAGCTAACATGAGCAGAATATGAGCATCAGATTGAATGAAATGATGTTAAATGAAATAGCAATTCAGCCTAATTATCATGCGAAAAACAGCTAGACTTGGATGAAAATGATCTCTTAGATGTCTACTACACCTTTCACTTTATTTTGAAACAGCCACAATCTCATACTACTATTTCTTACCAAATCTTGCTGTGTGCACCCACCGTTATTCCAGTGAAATTTAGAAGTTTTGCCAAGTCACTGTATTCAAGCTAATATCTAGTGTATAGTGTTTATTTATAGAGTAGGTGTACCGTAACTCACAGACACTGACAGCATATCCCAAACCTTTTGTTCCACTTAGAAGAAACAACAGTTTTTCTGTGACCGTATGTTCTTAGGAACTCTTGTGACCTTGTGTATTTTACTAGAGACAGTTGTTTGACTTTTTTGCTATCAATACCAGTGTGTAATCGTCCAAATGTCCATTGCACATGCATCTTTTTGTATGTCTGTTCATGTCTATGCTCATCTGTGTATGCCATGATCTGAGCTGTGGAAACAGATGTTCAGGTGTTGAGCTGATTACTGGATGAGTTTTCTGAGGAGAGCTACACGCCGCAACCCCCCCTCCCCTCTCGCTCTCTGCTGTATTACAGGGCTCTGTCCAAATGACAGAGTGCTTTTGTCCAGCCCTTTGAAATCCTTGTCACATTCCTTTCCGACGCACAGCCCAACAACAAAGGAGCCTTCATGTTGTGGAGCAGATTGGGAAAAGACATAGACAAAACTTTGGTGGGAAAAGACCTCGGTTTGTGCCAAGTGGTTCATGCTGTGTAGATTATCAAAAGAATCGTATTTTTGTTTAGCGCTCCCTGAGCGTGTTTGTTTGTGTATGGTTGTGCGGGGGACATTCATGCCACCGTTTCCCCGATTCGAAAAGGAAAAAGATAT